>NC_134483.1:140005658-140305658 GCF_040206685.1 Ascaphus truei | reverse complement strand
CCTACATATGTTTCACCTGTAGTGGCTTCATCGGGGGCAAAGACAGAGTGATTCCCCTGCTTATTTATACACTTTATTGTTACCTTATTGGTTAATGGGTTCCAGGCTCTGATTGGTCCTCAGATAAATGTATCACACCCATACTTCAGAAACAAGAAGGAAAAGGCTCTGATTGGCCCTGTCAAATCACATGGCCAGTCACATATCTGTGTACTTCTAGTCATGTGTGCCAAAGTTCCCTTTCCAATGGTAGCTGGGAGTTGCGTCGCGTCATCAGCGCGCGACATCCCAATGATCTCGGCAAACTGCAGTGTGTTAAATGTCACTCGCTCTAAACTGACGGTATCCAGTGTAGAATAAGCTGTCACGGCATAATGTCATGGGGCTATATTGTATCCCTGAGTTGATATGATTTGGATGATTGCTGCCCGTGATATCTTAAGCCTATTGGTGGGAAGTAGCGTCGCGTCATCAATGCGCGACGTCACCATCAGTGGTGTTTACATTTCAGTCAAGGTTTCTTCCCACGTTATTATGTTTGTGGTGTGGTTGCCATAGCAACCCGCGATGCTCTGTCCTGATTGGTCAGAGATTCCGTCGCGTCATCGAGGCCCGATTTTAGTTTCAACTTTAAAGCTGGATGCCACTGCGATCGATATGCTTTATGGTCAAGTCAGTACATTTAGAAAGTTGTAGATCGCTAGCATGTTACTCCACATATTTGGAATATAGTGTAGTGAGGTGGCAAAAATTGTTATGATGGTGCTTCATAATGCCTTCACTCCCTGGCTGATAAAAATGTCCTGTTGGACAGGGAGGGCTACTAGTCTGCACTCATGTACACTCTACATTTCATGTCAGTGTTTTTCTTACATGTACCAATAAAATGATATAGCTCAATAATGTATTTCTTAATGACCATTTGTGTAATGTGACATCAGTTAGAGCTATTGTTTAAGAACCTTGTAATAGCGTTTGCTGTTCATTTAACATGAAGTATGGGGATGTGTGTTCCAAAGGAATAATGATTGTTGTAGAGGTGAGTTAATAGAAGCAATCAGGGTTGTATCTCAATTAATCGGTATCACAAGCGAATGAATGCATGAATGAGTCGAAAAAGGGGAATGAAAAAGTCAGATCTGTATTTAAAGATCTGTATTAAAGAAAGGGGGTGAAGAGGAAGCCCTCATTCAGACCTGTTGGGGATAAGGTGGAAAGTTGGTATATCCACCGGGACTCTTGTTGTAAGAGAGTTTTGTCCCAGTCTCCTCCTCTCATATTGGTTTTGAGGCAAAAAATGCCTTGAAAGCTTAAGGAGTTAATGTCCCCCCCGTGGTGTCCCCGTACGTGGCATGATACCGGGGTATAAAGCGCATTGCTAATCGACCCAACGTGTTCCAATATGCGTCTGCGGAACTGGCGACCTGTCTTGCCTACATATTGCATCCCGCATTTGCAAGTGATGAGGTAAACTACATGTGTACTCTTGCAGTTTATAAAAAAAATTATTTGGAATTTTTTGTTATTAGAGGTACTTTGGAAGTTTTTGCTTGTATTGATATATGTGCACGCTTTGCATGTTCCACATTTATAGGTACCCGTTGTTTTTTGTGGAAGCCACGTTTGGAATTGTGATTTATTTTGGAAATGGCTGTGGACTAATGAGTCCTTTAAGTTCTTTGATCTTTTTGGCACCATTGTTGGATATGGTTTTAGCACTTCACAAAGATCTTTGTCCTCCAAGAGGATGTGCCAATATTTCCTATAGATGGATTTAATCTTATTCCATTGGGCACTGTAGGTACCTATGTATCTGATTGTTTTATCCATGACCAGTTCCCTTTTTGAGTACAATAGTTTTTCCCTATTGACTTGTTCTGCATTTTTGTAGGCTTTTTTAACATGTGTTTTGCTGTAGCCTCTATTCAGGAATTTTTCCTTCATCGTTTCTGCTTGCCGATGGAAGTCTGCAGAGTTGGAGCAATTCCTCCTAATACGGAGGAACTGGCCCGTCGGGATACCTTTAATTAATGAGGCCGGGTGGTGACTGTCTGCCCTTAAATAGCTGTTTGTTGCTGTTTTTTTTGCGTGTGATACCGTATTTATTGTTCCATCATGATTGATGGAAATTTTTAAATCCAAGAAAACCAGAGATCCTTCACTGATCTCAGATGTTAGGCGTAGGTTATGACTATTCGTATTCAGAGTTTTCACGAAGGTATTAAATAGTTGTTTGCTACCCTTCCATAATATCAGAATATCATCTATATAGCGAATCCACATAGTGATATTATCCGTGAAAATGGTCATGCTCTCATTAAACACACTATTTTCTTCCCACCACCCCAGGTACAGGTTAGCATATGTTGGGGCGCATGTTGTGCCCATTGCAGTTCCCTGTACCTGGAGATAGAGTTTATTATTGAATGTAAAGTGATTGTGTGTTAAGACAAAAGATAGGAGATCACATACAAACTCGTTATGCTTTAGATATCTGATGCCCCGAGTGGAGAGGAAAGAGGCTACTGCCTTTAAACCTACTGGATGCTGGATGCTGGTGTATAGTGACTCAACATCCATGCTACATAAAACGTTATTTGCATCCACTGTAATTCCTTCTAGGCGTTTCAAGACATCACGAGTATCCTGTACATGTGAAGGCAGAGATTTAACAAAAGTTCTCAGTACTTTGTCCACATAGGTGCTTGGGCCCTCAGTGAGATTCCCAATGCCCGATACAATTGGGCGGCCCGGTGGGTGTGTGGAGTTTTTATGCACCTTTGGTAGACTGTAAAAGGTTGCTGTTTTTGGGAATGGGTTATACATGAATTTATGTTCTTGTTTAGATATTACTAGATCTTCTAGTCCTTGATCTAACAGGATTTTGAGTTCTTTCATAAAGATTGGATTCGGATCCTGATCTAGGATTCTGTAACAATTGATGTCACCTAGAAGTCTCAAATTTTCCTTAACATAGTCATCTGTTTTCTCTATATAACTATATTCCCTCCTTTGTCTGAGCTTTTTATTGTGATGTCTTGCCTATCCGATAATTCTTTGAGTGCTGCCCTTTCTTTTTGGTCCATATTTCTCTTTGTGTTTTTCCCCTCTATTACTATGGATTCTATTTCTTTGGACACCATTTTAACGAAAGTTTCAACATTGCTGCATACATCCATTTGGGGAGTGAATTAACTCCTTGGTTTGAGTTTTGTGAATGGGCCTGTTCCCAATGGTCTTTCACTTTCTTCACATAATTCCAAAAGAATATCTAGATTGTCTAGATCAGCTGTACTCATTTCCTCAGAGTCCAAATTTTTGGATCTAGCTAGTTGAATTTTTTTATAATATTTATGCAGCAATAATTTTCTGGCGAATAAATTGGTGTCCTTTATGCAATCGAAATGATCCATATTAGAGGTGGGAGAATATGAGAGGCCTCGTTTCAGGACTTTGATATGCTCTGTGCTTAGTGCAAAATCAGTGAGATTCATAATGAATGTGTCGTGTGAGCGGTCTGGTGCTAGTGATACGTTCCCTTCCTGCTCTTGTTGTAACCTCTGCGTTTGGTTTTTCTTCCTCTCCCCTCCCTTTCCCCTTCTCGTTCGTTTAAATAGAGATCTAGGGTTTCTGATGTTTTGGGGAGACCTAAAAAAGAGGTGGATTCCTGACTAGTTGTTTTGGACCTAGTGGTGATACTTGATCCTATGTCAGATTCCTGAAACCTCCTATGTGTAATTCCTTGGTTACTGGGATTGTCAGTGTCTGAGGATTCCTGATCTGTAGTGGAATCACTCTGAACAGTTGGTTCAGCGTATTTTTTTTGTTTTTTTTGGAATTTATATATAATTCCCTCCTGATAGTCAAGTTTGTCACGAGCAAACTTCCTATGTTTCCTATCTTTTAGGTCTCTTGTAAATTTATCAATATTGGCCTGTAGTTGTAGTTCATATTTTTCAAATTTTTCATTTTTACTCCATACTTCTACTTCCAATAGTGATTTTTTTAGATCTTTTTTTATTATCTCTAGTTTTTCTTTTTCGTGTTTAACTATGAGAGTCATAAGATCTTGTGAACAGGTGGCTAGAATATCCAGCCAAGCCTTTCTAAACTCAGTGTCTTGAATTGAGTGAGAAGGGGCTATATTAGCTCTTAAACCCCTTGGGATAATATTCTGAGCCAGATATGCTTCTAAGCTTGTGATATCCCACCATAGTTTAGACCGATTCCTATAGTTTTTATCTAGGTCTCGGAAGAAATTCTTTATTTCTGATATGTTTTCAGTTTTTTCAGTTTGTACATAGTTACCGCTGAAAACTTTATCAGATTCACTGTGCCATGAATCAAAATCTACTGAGTTAGATAGGAACCCTGTCATTGCACGAGACCAATAGTATGTGCTAAGGTGCGCGAGAAAAGGTTGAAACAACCTTCTCATTCATTCGCTTGTGATACCGATTAATTGAGATACAACCCTGATTGCTTCTATTAACTCACCTCTACAACAATCATTATTCCTTTGGAACACACATCCCCATACTTCATGTTAAAGGAACAGCAAACGCTATTACAAGGTTCTTAAACAATAGCTCTAACTGATGTCACATTACACAAATGGTCATTAAGAAATACATTATTGCGCTATATCATTTTATTGGTACATGTAAGAAAAACACTGACATGAAATGTAGAGTGTACATGAGTGCAGACTAGTAGCCCTCCCTGTCCAACAGGACATTTTTATCAGCCAGGGAGTGAAGGCATTATGAAGCACCATCATAACAATTTTTGCCACCTCACTACACTATATTCCAAATATGTGGGGTAACATGCTAGCGATCTACAACTTTCTAAATGTACTGACTTGACCATAAAGCACATCGATCGCAGTGGCATCCAGCTTTAAAGTTGAAACTAAAATCGGGCCTCGATGACGCGACGGAATCTCTGACCAATCAGGACAGAGCATCGCGGGTTGCTATGGCAACCACACCACAAACATAATAACGTGGGAAGAAACCTTGACTGAAATGTAAACACCACTGATGGTGACGTCGCGCATTGATGACGCGACGCTACTTCCCACCAATAGGCTTAAGATATCACGGGCAGCAATCATCCAAATCATATCAACTCAGGGATACAATATAGCCCCATGACATTATGCCGTGACAGCTTATTCTACACTGGATACCGTCAGTTTAGAGCGAGTGACATTTAACACACTGCAGTTTGCCGAGATCATTGGGATGTCGCGCGCTGATGACGCGACGCAACTCCCAGCTACCATTGGAAAGGGAACTTTGGCACACATGACTAGAAGTACACAGATATGTGACTGGCCATGTGATTTGACAGGGCCAATCAGAGCCTTTTCCTTCTTGTTTCTGAAGTATGGGTGTGATACATTTATCTGAGGACCAATCAGAGCCTGGAACCCATTAACCAATAAGGTAACAATAAAGTGTATAAATAAGCAAGGGAATCACTCTGTCTTTGCCCCGATGAAGCCACTACAGGTGAAACATATGTAGGGCAAGCTAAGCGTTACCACCTAGTACGCTGGCTATATCGGAGAGGTCTGTTGCCTATTCCTTTCAGAGTGTTTCGGAGACTTCATTAGGAAGCACAACACTCTGACTACTCCTTAACTATTATGGTTCATGGTTCACAGTACAAGACACATACTTTGTGATCTTGCATCAACTGCTAGTGTTCACCATGACAGACCCACAGGCTCACTAAATATTGAACCTGACGGTCTGGCACAAATGTGTATGTATACCTGATCTATTACTGTATCTACTTGTCAAACCAAGCGTACATATCAATTCAGGTTACACCCCTCACTACCATCTAGGAGTAGGTTTCATATGACAGAATATTGTAGCTTAATCACTACCACCTCTAGTATAATTATATAGTGGTGGGACACTCTAATTGACAATAGTGGTTTTTGTTCTACACTGTCATTTCTATTAGGTACACAGTTCACCTCTCCGTTTTTATTTCATTATTTTAATTACTTTGGTTCACATTACTGCTGCAATAAACAAATTTTAACTGTTTACTAATAAATATTAAGTTTTAACATAGATATAGGTGATCTCTAGTGCGGCGTACAGGGAGCTTTTCTTTATCTTTTTGTCTATAATCAGTATAATTTTTAGTCTTATGTGGGGCGTCAGTTTCGTTATCACTCGTTTCACATTCAGCGGATGAATCACAGACTTTATCAATTTCTTGTGATTTTGGGGGGTATTGTTTATATCTAAAAATCTTTCCTTCCATGTATCACTTCTTGATACTTTTTTAAACATTTTTTCATTACATGTATGCACTTAGAAGAGTTTAATAAAATGTTATTGTTTCGGTTTTACCCCTCCTGTATTGCTCATGAATAATTAATCAGAACATTAAGATTTTTTATTATCACTACTATTATTTAAGGTAGCGTGCAAGCCATTGGGGCTTCTTTCTGTGGTTTTCTTTGACCATTTGGTGTCGTCGCTGTATATTTCCCATCCACCCCTTACACATTCCTATTCTGGAGTAATAAAGTTGAGCACTTGGTCCTCAATTGTTTTCTTGATTTAAACCAAGAAAGGTAATGTTCCCAATATGGTTATATTTCAAAGTGATCGGTGTATTGGAATTAGGGAAAACCCCAAAAAGGAAAAGGCCTAAATACATGTGTGGCCAGTTTCCCCCTCTGGGCTTCTCTACCCCCTTACCTCAGGGAGCGCTGCGGGGGCGCGGGGCTGCCGGCGGAGGAGTGTGTGGGCACTCGGCAAGTGCTGGTAGTTGCGGGGAAGGTTGCAGGCAGTGCGGGCCTTCAGGATGGCGAGCGGGTCGTCGGAGGCTCCCGGCGGCTCCCTTTGCAGGGACCCGTCATGTTAATTATGCGTGCGCAAACGCAGAAGCCTTGCGCATGCGCAGAAGCAGAATAGCGGCAGCCATAAGACACGCAGGGCTCCGCGAGGGAGTACAATTCCCAGCAGCCCCCGGAGTTGCCAGATCACATGCTGCTAAAGAGCCAATAGGGCTGCCAGGAGTCCCTGCACAGAGTTGGATACATTTGGTGCGCTGCAAGGACCGCGTCAGTCAGAGCTGGGACAAGGGGAGGATAGGGTGTGTGTGCAGGGTGTCTGTGACACTTGCACTAGGTGTGAGACTCCCCTAAGGCCCCAGCTAGGCCCTGACTCCCCTAAGCTTGTGGTTGATGCAGGGACAGGTCCACTGCCCCTGTAGTGCCAAGTGTGAGGGACAAAGCCAGGACGCAGTGGCGACCTGGGAATTTGGTGGTCTGGGACCAGATCACCCCAAAGATAAGAGACCCCTTCATGGTGGAACCCTTCAGCTGGACACCACTCCACGTGGAGGCAGACTCATCACTGATGGCGTGGAACCGGACGGCTTCCCCTCGTCTTCAGTCAGTGCTACTGGGTGCTGGAGTACCCGGCAGGTATCACACCTTCACCTACGAGAGCACCAAATTTAACACGGGTTATGGGTAGCGCTATCGCACACATTGGGTGGGTTGACACCAGGCTAGTTGGGTGCCCAGGGGCACCTCAGTACTTTGGGGTATATCCCATCAGGGTGTGGACACGGTGTTGGAGGGCACTGTGGGGTTACGGCCGTACGTGGCCTATTTGGTGCCGGTGTTATATTGTTATATTGTTATTCCCTTTCTCATATGCATGCAGTCAACTGTTATCTATATCAGTGTGTGTGTTATTACATTGAGTCCTGTGACTGGGTTATCCAACATTGTAGGATCCCGCACAGGTGGAGGCATTGTAACCAGATGGATCAGGTACACCCCAGGCTACCCGCAGCGGAGTTTCAGGCCTCCTGTGAGTCACAGGTAACACACCATACACACAGTAGCAGCCATATCTCCCATAGGGTGGGGGAAAGTGCACTACACATGAAAATGCTGTCAATAGTGCAGCTGTGGAGAAAGATAAAACAATGCAGATTTTGTGTAGGTGAAGCTAAAAATAAACCATATGGGGGACAGCGAGCCGAGCTCCCCTTGTGTTGACAGTAATATTAGTTTATTAATATTTATCAGCCATTCTGGAAGAACAAACTCAGACTGTATCATTTTCTGGGATCTAATAAGTTGGCTATAAGGTTGTTTTTCCTAATACAGCACCTTTCAGATAACAACAATGTACTCCAGTAAAGTCTAGGATATAAAGTATATTGTATTGAATCCTTCGGGTAGTATGGAAAACAATCAGTAATGTAACGGCACTGTTACTTTGCTGATATAAGCAGGGTTTAGCATAAGCTCCCTTTCTTGCCATATACATTCTATGTTGCATTAGATATAATTAAATCAAATTATATCTGCTAATAGTGTATTCCAGCACCGTACAGTGTCTTATGGAATGTCACGGCTTAGTAAACATGGCCTATTATTTCCAATACCTCATAAAACTGTTGATCCAAATGCTGATGGTTGACTTTTTCCCTCCTCAATTGACAATGGAATCTAAGCTGGATATGCCCATTGCCCATGGCACAGCTTCCCTACTCCCGGTAGAGCTAACAGACAATGGTCCTTTTTGTGATGGGTCATTGCCCCCAAAACTATAGATATTGCATAATCGTGACTCTAATGTCAGTGTTATTTTATGTCAATTGCCTCATTGTCAAGTGTTTTGCATTGGCACTGCCAAGCACAGGCTGTAGCACCATCCTGCAGCTCACCATTGAGTATTACCGATTTATCCATGAGAGGACACCAGCACACCTTGTCCCCTAGCACAGGCAGCGCCTCGGCTAGTCCACCAAGGACAAGTGGGGGAAAGTTTATCTCCTGCCGAACAGATCTTCAGTGCATTCCTCAATATAGATTAGAGATGACTTGCCTTTGTAACTATTATAGCATCTTTCAGTTGCACATCATATCAATTGCATATCATACAGTATTTTATTATTTTGGCATTGCATTAATCCAGTTTTTCAACTTTTTTTTTTAATGTGTAACAGTGTCCCCCTCCCCTCCCCCCCCCCCAATCACATATTGGGGCCATTACTGGGTGTTTGTGGTGCATACCTGCTGGTAACAAGAATATATAATTCAGATATCACCGGAGATAGTCCCTGGACAGTCACTACGGGTCTAGGGCAGCCGTCCTAGCTCTTCCCCACCTCCCTAGCAGAGGCAGAGGTATAGAAGAGCACATGGGAAGGCCCCAATCTCAAGCTCCCAGTCGTAACCTGCCTTCCTCATGGGGAACGAAAACCATCCAACTTTAGGGCAGTCCTGCCCCTAAGTACAGCCAGAGGGCGGGTATCCCGTTGGCCCAGCCACAACATGATATGCCACCCCCTGCCGTCACTCAAGCGCAACACCAAGGTTGAAGGGGGGAAACCCCATGATAACTACTGGCAAACCTGTGAACACCAGGGTTTACTGCCAGCCCATTGGGTAGATTTAGTATCCAGGGGGTACCCCGCTACAAATGTTTGTCTTTTTTTAATTATTTTTAGGCATGAATAGTCCTGTCACGTGTCAACTGCTTCTCATTGCTATTCCGGCATTTAAGTTAAAGAAGAGCTTGATTTGCAATTTCTGTGATCAGTTTTTCCTTTAGGGGAATATCACAAATGTCACGTTAATTCTCAGAACAATATAAACCACCTAAAAATATATACAGTAGTTAAATGGCGATGTGGATCTGGCAGTCTAGCACCTCTGTAACAGAGCTAATTCTATCTAGCAATACACCTGCAGTTTCATTTTCATTTGGTGTTTTCTTGCTAAATTATTATTCATAACACACAAAAGAAAAGTTTTGCCGCTGCAGACATAATGGCCCATCAGATTAAGGGGTCCCTGCTGTGTGAGTCCTACCGGGGTCTGCCTTTCTGTAATAAACGCGCAGTAAGAGGCTTGAGCAGTCACTCTAACTGTGCGACTCTCACAAGCGATCGCGGGGGTTTTATTGAATTTTTTTTTCTCAAACATTTTTATTAGGCTTTAATAATTTTTACAGACATTGTAATACAGATCATGCCTAATACAATAAGAAGTTTTTCAGGTTGGAAAGAGACCATTGAAGGTATTCGCTCGAGGTGTGAACGAGCCTCCAGGGCCACTGCTTGGTCTACAGATCCAGATAGAGAGGAAACAGAGTGGGAAAGAGGGAAAGTGGGAAAGAGGGGGAGGGGATGGGAGGAGGGGGGGTAGGGACCCCCTACCCCAGGACGCCGGTCCTTCTTTGTTTCTTTCTAGGGTCTCACCTTTGCTGGTTTTGCTTAATGAAATATGTTTTGTACGGGGTCAATGTATCAACCAAGGTTCCCATATTTTATAGAAGTCCTCTGTTGAGCGTTTAAGAAAGGCCGTCAGCCTTTCCATGAGCATGACTTTGTTTAGTCTTTTTTTTACATTTTGTTTTGTGGGGGGGGGGTTTATTTAATTTTAAACATTACAGTATTGTAGCAGAGGGTCCCCGGAGCTGAACCCCATTGGTTTTAGGTCCGGGGACACCCTAATTCCCCAGGTACAGGCCCCGTTATGGGGTGCCGGTATCTCCTATTATAAGTAATAAGTATAAATGGGACTGCCAGGGACCCCGCTGTGTTAATCCGATGGGCCATTAGTCTGTCTGCAGAAATGTTGCAGCATTATTGGGAGATTGCCCCAGATTTTCCAAGGCAAGCGTTCGAATACTGGTAGAACAAGTATTACAAAAATATATTCTATTTGGCGTTGTGCGCTGTTTCCTTTGTTTCCATTTCTTAGAGTGTGTGGGGTGCTGAGCCACCCCCTGTGTTTATAGCAGCAGACGCCCGTATCAGTTACACGGTTATGTGATATAATTTATTTATTTTCTAAACACTTTCACTGTGGTATTTGTGGTATATTCCTTTCCACTTATTTATAGGGTTCAGTCACTGCACTGTATATATATATTTATAAGGTTAGATAGTAGCGCACAGTATCATTTCTGTTTCGGATACTGGTGGCTGCATCTGTGTGGCATACAAATTTCCAAAATTACAACCTCAATTTAGTGCATTTTTTTAAACATCCAAATAGGGTATAACAGATCACGACAAATAACCTAAAATTTTATTCTTCCCAATTACAATATGCTTAATAGTCGTCCAAAGTCCATAGACCGTGAGAATAAAATCAACATCACTAAATGTATACACGTTACTGTATACTGTAATAGTTGGATTTGTTTGTGAATCTCTACTGACATCTACTGTTATAAGTGCAGTACGTAGTTAGTGCTCAGTATGCTGACAATAATTCCATGCTTCCAACTGATCTTTTTTTATTATTATAAATAGAATATGTTAAAGAAATAATTTTGGGATTGAAGTACAACTCATAACAGAAAAGATTAAATGGCAACTCATTCAACTGGAACAGTAATCACTAATGCCCTCTTGTGCTGGAATTATTACATTACTAAACTACTGTACTTTATAGTGACAACTGTATCAGCAAGCGTTCATTTGCAACTGAAACTTTGGAATTATGCATAAATACAGTATAGGCAACATGTTTGGAAATGCCAAATGAAGGTCATTAATGGTAATTAATGGCCAACATTTTTGTCACCTTCCCAAATTTGAATTCCAGACAATCATAGCTCTGAGTTAAGCAGTTCTCAGATAGGGAAAGAGAGGAGGCTTTAGCAGCCAAAGATTGCATGTGAGAGAGAGAGAGCAGCACAGAAGGAGAAATACTAAAGAGTAGAGATGGGTGAATCTACCCAAAGTCGTTTCCCAGATTATCTCACATATTCAACCCAAAATCTGTTTCACAATGTAAAATCCGCAAACGGATTTGTTCGGTTTTAATCCGCGCGGGTTCATCAAAAACCGCCATTCTATACAACCCGTCGGCGGATTCTTAAGAGTCTGCCAACGGATTGCTTAATATGTGGATTCTACAAATCCATTGACGGGTTGCGGAATCCAGTGAGTGTATTAATAATAACAATGAAAAAATCCACAAAAGCGAATCACACTTTTTGAAATTGATCCGCTGAAATCCATGGATAAAAGGAACCGACCCATCCACTACAGATCTAAATTTACCCCCCAAAATTGCCCATCTCTATTGAGGAGGTAGGAAAGTGTCTATATGATTACACCGTGTTCAGGAAAAAAGGAACACCTTTCATTTTTCATCATATTTTATATATTTCTCGCTCAATCCCCATGAAAATGTGCACAATTGTAGTTCTACTATGTAGATTAAGACTAAATAAGAAGCACAATTTAGAAAAATCAACTGATGTCTATTAAATTGATGTCACTCTATTTTGTCAACAAGTAACAGATACACTGCGGTAGGTCCATGTTCATTAAACGATAAATAGGAAATGCTGCTTCATTGCCATAGCTGATAGCCGCTAAGGCAATGAAGGGGTTAACACACCGTGCCCGCTTTATTGTGGGTAGCGGGGGTGGGTGAAGGGGGTATTTGGCTGTTGGTGTGAGTTTAGGACTTGCAGGGGGTTGCGGGTGCGCCTAACCACTTCACGGCCATAGCAGTTAATACCGCTATGGTCATGAAGGGGTTAACCCCTCCCGCTTCCCCCCTGCAAGCCCTAAACAACCATCATTGGGGCTAATACCCCCTTCACCCACTCCCGCTACCCACAATAAAAAAAATTCACACACAGCAGCAAAAAAAAAAAAAAAATCTAAATAAATAAATACATGAATATAAATAAATAAATTTAAAATACATTTTTATTCATAGTGTAGATGTGCAGGGGGTCTCCGGAGCTGAACCGCGTTGGTTTCAGGTCCGGGGACCCCCTGCTTCCCGAGATACAGGCCCCTTTAGTGGGTGCCTGTATCCCTCTGCTTTGTTTACATGCCGCGGTCACATGATCGGGACCTTTAAATGCAGAGGGATACCGGCACCCCATAAAGGGGCCTGTATCTCGGGGAGCAGGGGGTCCCCGGACCTGAAACCAACGCGGTTCAGCTCCGGACACCCCCTGCACATCTACACTATGAATAAAAATGTATTTTAAATTTATTTATTTATATTCATGTATTTATTTATTTATTTAGATTTTTTTATTTTTTTTTTGGGCGGCTGCTGTGTGTGAATTTTTTTATTGTGGGTAGCGGGGGTGGGTGAAGGGGGTATTAGCCCCAACGATGGTTGTTTAGGGCTTGCGGGGGGGTAGCGGAGGGGTTAACCCCTTCATGACCGTAGCGGTATTAACTGCTACGGCCGTGAAGGGGTTAAGTGCACCCGCAACCCCCCCGCAAGTCCTAAACTCACACCAAGGGCCAAATACCCCCTTCACTCACCCCCGCTACCCACAATAAAGCAGGCACGGTGTGTTAACCCCTTCATTGCCTTAGCGGCTGTCAGCTATGGCAATGAAGCAGCATTTTTGTATTTTAAATAATATTTTGCAGGAGCAGGGGGTCCCCTGAGCTTTGATTTGTGGCTCAGGGAACCCCCTGCTCACTGTACAATATTATTAAAAATACAGTCATGCTGCTTCGTTACCATAGCACATAGCCGCAAAGGTAAGGAACGAGTGTTTATTTATATATGTGTTTTATTCATACTGTAAATGTGCAGAGGGTCTCCGGAGCTGAACCGCTGTGGTTTTAGGTCCGGGGACCCCCTGCTTCCCGAGATACAGGCCCCTTTAGGGGGTGCCGGTATCCCTCTGCTTTGTTTACATGCCGCGGTCACGTGATCGGGACCTTTAAATGCAGAGGGATAACGGCACCCCATAAAGGGGCCTGTATCTCGGGAAGCAGGGGGTCCCCGGACCTGAAACCAGCGCGGTTCAGCTCCGGAGACCCCCTGCACATCTACACTATGAATAAAAATGTATTTTAAATAATTTTTAATGTGCCGATGTTTGCTCAGAGAGAGCAGCGGATCTCTCTCTGCTGCAAACACATCTCGCCAGGGGACAGCCTATAGTATCATTGATGTGCATATACAGTACTGTATGTGTACAGTACTGTATGTTAGGGGTTATAGGGGTTGTTCTTATACAGTATATATATATATATATATATATATATATACTGCATATATATACTGCATTACAATTCATGAATTTATGCCATCTGGCGGACACGCGAAGCATTGCAGCCTAGTAAATCCTGAACCATTATCAATTAACACATCAACCGCGCGTCAGCCAGGCATGACACCTGGCTGGGAACGCGGCATGCTCCGGGTGAACAGTGTCGCATTCCAGGAACAAGCCAGGGACAAACCGGTGATTTGTTAGGATAAAGTGTGCCGCAACAGTATGTATGTATGTATATCATTATTTATATAGCACCAAAAGTGTACTCAGCACTTCTCAAAGAATACAGTACAGGGAATTATAATAATACAATAAGTGCAAAATCAGACAATGTGCCCTCGACAGTGTGGAGAGTCGGCTGACCTGTTACATATGCTGTGGTCTTGCCCACGGATCGCCCCTCTATGGGAAGAAATTAGAGATTGGACTCAGAGGATATTGGGCCTCCCAATTCCCCTGGACCCGTGGCTGTTCTTACTGAATAGACCGCTGGCTGGTTTTATCAAAAGCAAATAATAAACTAATTGGGCATTTTGCCCTGGCGACCCGGTGCGAGATTGTAGCAATATGGAAACTTAATTAGATTCCTTAAATATCCAAGATTCGGAACAGGATTTGGTTTGTCTGCCAGATTGAGAAATTAACGATTCTGGTTAATGACACTGGCATCAATTTTCTAAAAGTCTAGCTGCCTTGGCTGGCCCAGACGGACCTCCCATGGGTGGAGCGTGCCACGATCTGGCTTTGATAGCTCTAAATGCATTCTCCTTTGACTGAAGTGGCTAAATTAGGGATTATCCCATATCTGTGTTTAGACTTCTCAGCACAGGGCAATAAGGCTCGACGTAGGTTGGAAACGTAAGAGGAGATAAGACACGAGGAAGTGCAGACTCTGGATGATCTTACTGGCATGGCTACCCTCCTAGTCCCTCATCCCCCCATGTCCTACCTTCTTACCGACCCCTCCCCCCCATAGCCCCGCCCCCTCCCTTCCCACTTTGTGTTAAGATACGTTTGGTCGTGTTGGAATACAACTGTCTAGTTATATGTCGTCTTGTTATGTCCTGGTCTGTCTTGTATGGTATTGTCCTGTGACCATTACCAACAGATTTTGATACTGATGATGATTTCAGAAGATGTATAAATTTTGATTATGCTCATGCTATGTCATAAATATATCTGAACCTTATTTGAATAAAAATATAAGTTACAAAAAAAAAAGTCAGACAATAGGAAAGGAAATCCCTGACCGAAAAGCTTACAATCTAAGAGGTATGATGTGAGACCAACAGAGACAGCAGATGAGGGAATAAGTACTGTAGATGGCAGTGCTTGGCCACAATTGTTGGAGTGACTGTGGGTGTGGGACAATAGCCATGAGTGCAGGTTATTTGGATGATGATTTGTGAGGCAAGTTTTAAGGTTAGTCAGTATTAAATTAGATAGGTTGAACACCATTAGCAGGGGAAGAGGTGGCAGGGAGGCATGGGTGAGAGCAGGTGTGATATGGTTGGGTCCAGGATTAGGAGAGATATCCCCAGCAGCAGGAAGGAGTAGATAGAGAGAGGGAGTAAATAGAGGATTTGTGGGGGTGCTTTTAATTGAGGGGTAAATAAGTTGTTGGGAAAGAGGTCTATAAATAATGGTGCAGTGTATGGGCACATGCATAGATGGAGGAGAGGAGAGATGAAAAAATGTGTATAGGAGGAGAGTGTAGAAGTTGGAGAGAACATAAACGTTTACAAAGGAGTGAGGAAACAGTAAACAGAAAAAGCAATAGGGAGGGCATAGTGAGATGCCGGAGGAGCATTTAGAAAGTCAAGTTCTCACTATTGTAGTGCGGAGTCCAGATCTTCCCGTAGTCTTCACCTCCAATTCTAACTGCAGTATTAACTCCACAGACACGTTATACAGTATGTGACACTTAAAATGTTACACAGCCATTTATTTGTTTGATTGCCCTTCTAGCCATAAACAAGTAACGTTTTAAAACACAGGCCTGCATTGCCAGGACAAAAAATAACAAACACATGACAGCACCAAAACACATGTAAACACATGTAAGCAATCAAACATATCAGTGCACCAAGACAACAGGAATTCCCCAATATCTTATTTGACTATAATCTTTTGTTTTGCGTTCCTATGTTTAATGTCTAAACCCCATGTTGTCCTTAGCTGCATTGATTAGGCTATCATTAGTGACAGGCATATGCTCTTTGATAAAGTAACTGCTTAAGGCATATATCCCTCTGTGACCCATGCTGAGCCCTAACTTCGATCAGAAGCATTCAATAAAGCTGTTTGCCAAAAGGTTTATGCAACAGATATCACACAGCATATGCAGATAAACCAACACAGCAGCTCCAGTGATGGAAAAGCTGTCTGAGTGATGGGGGGAGTTTTGGTTTATAGGATCTGCTTTCAGGAGAAACTTCTTGTGTTAATCTGTTTTAACTTACCATGCTTTATTTTCAGCTTGTCATCATGGCTGGGACTGTTCTGCTTGCTTACTACTTTGAGTGCACAGATACTTTCCAAGTACACGTCCAAGGTTTCTTCTGCCAAGATGGAAATCTAATGAAACCGTATCCAGGGACTGAGAATGAAAGCTTCATTTCCCCCCTGGTGCTCTACTGTGTGCTGGCATCAACCCCAACAGCTATTGTAAGTCATTGATGTGCTAAATGTTCCTAATACTTTACTGTAGGTGATTGAGGTTGATATTTAGTTATCACAATGGGCCATGTCAGTTAGTGTATGTTCATAAAATATTAGGGACATCAATTTACTATAAATAAAAAAATTATCATAACAAAATTGTTTATTTAACTACAATGACATCTGCCGCTCTATTTAGAAACCGACTTTGAATGATCTAGTAAGTAAATTTTGGGAGGTGACAAATGACATCAGCAGACGGTAGCAAATTTAAAGGGAGTACAATAAAAATCTCAAATAGTACTAGCATGTTTGAGTCCAGACTAAGAAATGCAACAAATAATCCCCAATAGTATAGCTACTTTTTGCCATTATTTGAGAAGGGGTATTAGATCATATTGAAAAACTATGATAGATTGCCATGTGCATTAAGGTACTTGACATTGACAGAAGATTTTCTCCTACTGAAATGACTGTACTTACTGTAAGTTGAATCTGTGTTTTCCAACATAGCAGCAGCACCTATTTCCACTGTTGCTTTTAAAGTAACGGTGGACTCTTGTTTATTACTTTTCTGAAATGTGGGTGGCATTATTTAACTTCACAAATATTGAAATGCTAATTATAAGACAATAATGTAAAATATTTGAAGAAAAAGATCTGCCCCATTTTTTGCAAAAGTTGCCCTAACAATGGATATTGTTATTGTATGCACAAAGTAGAAGAAGCCACTCCAACATATTATCTTATGGAAACCAGTGACTCAGAACTGAGCAGTCAAATAAATTAAGACATTTGGGACTACTGGTCAAAATCTGCTGGGTATAACTGTAGCAGCAAAACTACATCATGTGTATTAAAGAAAATAAATCCCACTGAAAGCCATTGTTTTTTTAATCTGGGCAGGGCAGAATAAGGTAATACCTAATACTAGACAACTTTACAGTTCGTTCCGGTACTATTGTAGTAGTTTATATGTACCTCAAGAACGTCTTTTATAATAGCAAGATTGCAACCAGTACTAACCCCCTGTTTGAGTTACCAAGCTGTAACTGAGGATATTTGTATTCTGTTGTGCATTCTTTCAATATATTTTAGTAATCTCTCGTTACCTTACATAACATGATGGCCCTCCTTTATTCTTCTGTATTCTGTCATAATATGCCTCCTGACACTAGAATTGTTCCAGTTGGACACACATAAAGGAATATTATACAGTGATAAATGTCATATGTATTGCATCCATCTTCTTCAACCAATGTATCAATGTATATTTATTACAATGTCCAACAGTCTTTTCAGTTTGTTAAAATAAAGAATACTTATATGTAACGGTATTTCTGGCCCGGCCTGACCCACCCAATCTCACATTGGCCCCTGTGGTCTAACCGGACCCCATTACAGTGTGAATATGCCTGATGGTGCACCTGCTGGCTACAGGACTCCTGAGTCTCCCGCATGATGGTGTGTGGGGAGGACCCGTCAGACAGGCAGCTGAGGTAGTGTGCTGAGTCTCACCTAGTTCCAGTGCAGCTCCTCCACCTCACCAGGGTCCCTGCGTCCGCAAGGGGATGATCCTGGCGAGGAACTCCTCCGTGGTGCTCCTCTCTGTACACTCATTCCAGATAGATACACGAGAGGGTTTCTGGCTGAACTCATCTTTATTGACACGGCAGGGCAACTGCCCTCCACAAGGAGTATCTTCAGCCGCTCATCTCGCCAGTGCTCCCTTTTGATAGGTATATCACCTAGATCAGGGATTCACTATTCCCGCAGGAATCACTGTCCTGTGCCAGGTCCCTGGACACAGCCTCCCATGGAGTTACTATATCATAACTGACAGAACTCCTCCTCAACTGGACTTGAACTAGACAGCAACTCAGGTAGAACTTTCCAGCAACTCCACAGCAACCAACTAACTTTAGAACACAGTGCTGTGCCTTATGTAAGCTTCTGAGGCTGACACACCTCTGACATCACTAACCATGGAGTCAGAGCATGTGACCAGTCCCAGCCATACACAGAGCACCCCACCAGGGTGTGAGGGAAAACCTCCATGATTACTGCTGGCATGCCCACACTTACCAGGCCTTACTGCCAGCAGGAGAGATGACTGTAGGCATTTTACATGACCGCTACATTCTCCCCCTGGTGAATCCCATCGTCCTCGCTGGGACCTAAATTTGCATACCTCTTTCCAGGAAGCACTGCAACAGAAAACATAATTAACATCACACAAATTTCCTCATAATACAGTACACATGAATACAGTCATCCGCCAAGCCCGCCCCGACCAGCAGCCACGAACCCGCGTAATGTCTCAGTACCCCCTTAATAATAGTGATCTGGGTCAGGTTTCCTCACTTCCCGGTTACCCATATCCAGGACCGTAACATAATAATGCCTAGGTGATCCTCTCTCTGGCACATAGGTCACCCTATGTTTGTGAACATTTCTCCCTATGCTCCACACTCGCATCAGGGTGTCTATCCTTTCTTCCGCCTTCTTACCTACAATGTCACTCCCCCTATTGGCTAAATACAGCTCTATAGTTTCTTGGAGCCACGTTTCCCTATTGTCCTCAATTTCATCCATCAGGGGCTCCGGAACATAGGGATACTCCAACCCATGGGATTTTTTATATTTGACTATTATAGCCCTCTCCGCCCTACTGACCCTGGTCAGATCAGCATTACCTGCCCTCCCAGGTAACACCCATGATAGGGGCTCATCAGGATCGACTGGATCTGATAGTGTGTCGGGACCCATGGGCGCTATGTCTCTACGCTCCAGCTGGAACCACCTCTTCTGTAGTTCCCTGTCCCTCTGCTCGGGTGTAAACTCTCCCTCTTTCCACCAGAAATCTACCACGTCCTCCCGCCGGGTGAGGAACCGAGTACGGTCCATCCATGCGGAGTACCCCTCAAATAGTGGAGCCCACCACTGGGTCTCCTTAAAGGGATTAGGCCCTGGTTCCCGGTCGTCATCAAATGAAAATACCCCTGACGACCTTGTGGATCGCGAGTTGAACCACCTCGGGGACCCCGGAGCCTTTACTGCCGGTTGGGGTGCTGTATCCGCCACCCTCAATTCTCCCCCTCCCCGTAAATCGCCTTCCGTAGCTCCACTGAGCTGCCTCTCCCCAGTCCGTTTTTCCTCCCCCCCCAAAGGTATGTCCACAAGTTCCAAGCTGGGCGGTGAACCCGGTGACCGTGTGATAGGGGTAGGGACATTAGCTAGGGCATGGGGTTGGGTATAGGGGCATGGGACGGGACCCCACGGGGTTACGACCCGCTCCTGGCTGTCCGTAGACTGGTCCAAGGATGATGTCTCACCCTCCTCAGTCCTGAGATCGTCTCTCCATTTTCTGGGCAATACGAGCGGTCGGGGACCTTCCCCCAATCGCCGAAGCGTCGCTGCTTCCCCTTCCTGGGTTCCGCCGTCGCCACCGGAAGTGACGTCCTCCCCGGAACCGGAAGCGTCACCATCTCGCGTTGGACCCCCATGCGGGATCTCTTCTTCCACGACGACATCCGGTTGCTCCGCCGTCGCCACCGGAAGTGATGCCGTTCCTCCACGTGCGCGTTGGGCCTGGCGCGGCCCTTCCAGCGCTTCGCCGTCTGTTGTGACCAGGTAAGAGATAGGGCTTTTTGGCTTACCCGTCCGCAGGGGTGTAGGCGTCTCTCTCCCATCTCCGCCAGGTCCTGGGATGGCGGGACTCCGTCGGTCGGATCGCCGATCTGCGGGGGACGTCCGGTCACTCACCCCACGGGGCGTCGTTCTTCCCGTCTGTCTTTTCCGCTCCGTTTTTGCTACCGCCAGCTCACGAAGGTCCTCATCAGAGTAGTCCCCTCGCCCCGACCTAGGGGTCGCGGGGCGGGGTGAAAGTCTCTTTGCCCCTGTCGCGGGGTTTAATCCAGCCGCCTCAATGGCCAGTGACCCAGCCGACTTGACCGGCTCCAGTCCCCTGTCTCCGGGACTCGCGCGGTTGATCCACAGCGCGCCCGGGGACTCAGCAGAGCGCCGTGTCACATCCACCGGGGGGTCAGCAGGCTGTATTGGGACGAATGTGGGCATAGGCCACAGATACAAAGTCCCGCAATGAGGGCAACGTGCCATCGTATTCACAGTACCTCCGGGCAGCCCGCATTGTAGGCAGAGCCCGACCACCGTCTCAGTATTGGCCACCCTCACCACCAGCACCCCGCCGGGCACTGAGTAGGGCTGGGTGGAGACCATAGTGCCCACAGTGGAGGAGCAGGCCATTCTTTGTACAGGAGTCACTTCCTGTACAGGTCTCTCCTTCTCTGTGGTTCCTCGCAACTGACTGGTGGAAGTTGCTGGATCCGCCACTCCCTGCTTCGGCTCCTCCCTTCTCTGACAGAGTTGGAACCCGCCCCCAGGGGTTGCAATAATGGGCGGGTCCCACAGGGGAATATCATGCCCCTTAATTAAGGCCGCACCTCTCTCAGTCCTGGTGGGCGCGGTCTGCGTTTTCGTGCCAATTTCCTCCCCAGAGCTGGAGTCCTTTCCCGCGGCTAGTTCCCGCCTTCTCCTTGCAGCAGCTTTTTGCGCAAGGTACCCTTCTTTCTTGCAAATCACCTCCACGGCCGGAACTACTTTCTGTAGTGGCGCCGTCTGAATATCAGTCCCTGGGCCCAGTGGGTGCATCCCCACAGGCCATAATTGAAAGTCACTCCCCCTGGTAGAAATCAGGGGAGGGTCCCATAAACTCAACGGTTGACTCAGCACAGGGGCTGAATTAGTCACTGTCCATCCCGGCGCAGCCATAGCTTTCGCGCCATGCCCCCCATCAGGGCGGGGCTCTGCTGTTCGCGCCATTCCCGGCCAGCTCTGTGCAAGTCCTGCAGCAGCCATTTTTTCTGCGCCTGGCCCATGCGGTTTCCCTAGCAAGCCGGAACCGCCATTTTGGTTGGTTTTGGCGCCCAAAAAGTCCATTCGTTCGCTCTCCTCACGGGGTTCTCCCCCAATTATGACAATTTCCTCACACTCTTCAAGGGTGGCCCCTCGCTGTCCCAGGCAGGATTAAAAACGGGGCAGCCACGGCCTTTGCTCCGCTCCAGAGCAAACTCGTTAAGGACAATTCAGCGACAGTCTGCTCTTCAGTGGGTTGCACGCCACGGGTGCCCTCCCCATCAGCCTCTGTCCGCCATTTTACGTTCTCCGCGCCACGCGGATCCTCCACTCTCTCATAACAGTTGTCGTACATGAGGCTCCACTCTGCGGGGCAGCCACCACACCGGTACAATAAAGATTAGCTCAGATGCACCACCACATGTGTACCTTATCTAGGTGTGACCCAGTGTTGCACTACCTCAGGCTAGGCTCACTCTCTCAGTGTCTGCTGTGACTCCTTCCTCCCAGTCTGTGCTCCCTACGGTGAGTGTCTGGAATGGCTAGGTACTCTGGCTGGCTCTGCCATGCAGTACTTGGGGCGTCTACCTGTCTTGGTCAGCCTAGCGCAGACCCTCTCCAGGACTCCTGACCAAGTTAACAGGCTGTCCCTTCTGGCATCCTACCAACTAGCACTGCCTCAAGGTGACTCGGTCAGCTATAGCCCGCTCCAGACCCCTCACTCCCTTCAGGCCCCTAGGTTGTCCCTGCGAACTGACAATATCCCGTCAGCCCCCTGACTACCCCTAGGTCCGTCCCTACTCAGCACAAAGTGGCAGCAGACACTCTCCCTGTTTCCAAGTGACCTAGCTAAAAGCCTGTCCTGTTGACGGATCTGATCTCAGCAGCTCGCCTCCAAATGTAACGGTATTTCTGGCCCGGCCTGACCCACCCAATCTCACATTGGCCCCTGTGGTCTAACCGGACCCCATTACAGTGTGAATATGCCTGATGGTGCACCTGCTGGCTACAGGACTCCTGAGTCTCCCGCATGATGGTGTGTGGGGAGGACCCGTCAGACAGGCAGCTGAGGTAGTGTGCTGAGTCTCACCTAGTTCCAGTGCAGCGCCTCCACCTCACCAGGGTCCCTGCGTCCGCAAGGGGATGATCCTGGCGAGGAACTCCTCCGTGGTGCTCCTCTCTGTACACTCATTCCAGATAGATACACGAGAGGGTTTCTGGCTGAACTCATCTTTATTGACACGGCAGGGCAACTGCCCTCCACAAGGAGTATCTTCAGCCGCTCATCTCGCCAGTGCTCCCTTTTGATAGGTATATCACCTAGATCAGGGATTCACTATTCCCGCAGGAATCACTGTCCTGTGCCAGGTCCCTGGACACAGCCTCCCATGGAGTTACTATATCATAACTGACAGAACTCCTCCTCAACTGGACTTGAACTAGACAGCAACTCAGGTAGAACTTTCCAGCAACTCCACAGCAACCAACTAACTTTAGAACACAGTGCTGTGCCTTATGTAAGCTTCTGAGGCTGACACACCTCTGACATCACTAACCATGGAGTCAGAGCATGTGACCAGTCCCAGCCATACACAGAGCACCCCACCAGGGTGTGAGGGAAAACCTCCATGATTACTGCTGGCATGCCCACACTTACCAGGCCTTACTGCCAGCAGGAGAGATGACTGTAGGCATTTTACATGACCGCTACATTCTCCCCCTGGTGAATCCCATCGTCCTCGCTGGGACCTAAATTTGCATACCTCTTTCCAGGAAGCACTGCAACAGAAAACATAATTAACATCACACAAATTTCCTCATAATACAGTACACATGAATACAGTCATCCGCCAAGCCCGCCCCGACCAGCAGCCACGAACCCGCGTAATGTCTCAGTACCCCCTTAATAATAGTGATCTGGGTCAGGTTTCCTCACTTCCCGGTTACCCATATCCAGGACCGTAACATAATAATGCCTAGGTGATCCTCTCTCTGGCACATAGGTCACCCTATGTTTGTGAACATTTCTCCCTATGCTCCACACTCGCATCAGGGTGTCTATCCTTTCTTCCGCCTTCTTACCTACAATGTCACTCCCCCTATTGGCTAAATACAGCTCTATAGTTTCTTGGAGCCACGTTTCCCTATTGTCCTCAATTTCATCCATCAGGGGCTCCGGAACATAGGGATACTCCAACCCATGGGATTTTTTATATTTGACTATTATAGCCCTCTCCGCCCTACTGACCCTGGTCAGATCAGCATTACCTGCCCTCCCAGGTAACACCCATGATAGGGGCTCATCAGGATCGACTGGATCTGATAGTGTGTCGGGACCCATGGGCGCTATGTCTCTACGCTCCAGCTGGAACCACCTCTTCTGTAGTTCCCTGTCCCTCTGCTCGGGTGTAAACTCTCCCTCTTTCCACCAGAAATCTACCACGTCCTCCCGCCGGATGAGGAACCGAGTACGGTCCATCCATGCGGAGTACCCCTCAAATAGTGGAGCCCACCACTGGGTCTCCTTAAAGGGATTAGGCCCTGGTTCCCGGTCGTCATCAAATGAAAATACCCCTGACGACCTTGTGGATCGCGAGTTGAACCACCTCGAGGACCCCGGAGCCTTTACTGCCGGTTGGGGTGCTGTATCCGCCACCCTCAATTCTCCCCCTCCCCGTAAATCGCCTTCCGTAGCTCCACTGAGCTGCCTCTCCCCAGTCCGTTTTTCCTCCCCCCCCAAAGGTATGTCCACAAGTTCCAAGCTGGGCGGTGAACCCGGTGACCGTGTGATAGGGGTAGGGACATTAGCTAGGGCATGGGGTTGGGTATAGGGGCATGGGACGGGACCCCACGGGGTTACGACCCGCTCCTGGCTGTCCGTAGACTGGTCCAAGGATGATGTCTCACCCTCCTCAGTCCTGAGATCGTCTCTCCATTTTCTGGGCAATACGAGCGGTCGGGGACCTTCCCCCAATCGCCGAAGCGTCGCTGCTTCCCCTTCCTGGGTTCCGCCGTCGCCACCGGAAGTGACGTCCTCCCCGGAACCGGAAGCGTCGCCATCTCGCGTTGGACCCCCATGCGGGATCTCTTCTTCCACGACGACATCCGGTTGCTCCGCCGTCGCCACCGGAAGTGATGCCGTTCCTCCACGTGCGCGTTGGGCCTGGCGCGGCCCTTCCAGCGCTTCGCCGTCTGTTGTGACCAGGTAAGAGATAGGGCTTTTTGGCTTACCCGTCCGCAGGGGTGTAGGCGTCTCTCTCCCATCTCCGCCAGGTCCTGGGATGGCGGGACTCCGTCGGTCGGATCGCCGATCTGCGGGGGACGTCCGGTCACTCACCCCACGGGGCGTCGTTCTTCCCGTCTGTCTTTTCCGCTCCGTTTTTGCTACCGCCAGCTCACGAAGGTCCTCATCAGAGTAGTCCCCTCGCCCCGACCTAGGGGTCGCGGGGCGGGGTGAAAGTCTCTTTGCCCCTGTCGCGGGGTTTAATCCAGCCGCCTCAATGGCCAGTGACCCAGCCGACTTGACCGGCTCCAGTCCCCTGTCTCCGGGACTCGCGCGGTTGATCCACAGCGCGCCCGGGGACTCAGCAGAGCGCCGTGTCACATCCACCGGGGGGTGAGCAGGCTGTATTGGGACGAATGTGGGCATAGGCCACAGATACAAAGTCCCGCAATGAGGGCAACGTGCCATCGTATTCACAGTACCTCCGGGCAGCCCGCATTGTAGGCAGAGCCCGACCACCGTCTCAGTATTGGCCACCCTCACCACCAGCACCCCGCCGGGCACTGAGTAGGGCTGGGTGGAGACCATAGTGCCCACAGTGGAGGAGCAGGCCATTCTTTGTACAGGAGTCACTTCCTGTACAGGTCTCTCCTTCTCTGTGGTTCCTCGCAACTGACTGGTGGAAGTTGCTGGATCCGCCACTCCCTGCTTCGGCTCCTCCCTTCTCTGACAGAGTTGGAACCCGCCCCCAGGGGTTGCAATAATGGGCGGGTCCCACAGGGGAATATCATGCCCCTTAATTAAGGCCGCACCTCTCTCAGTCCTGGTGGGCGCGGTCTGCGTTTTCGCGCCAATTTCCTCCCCAGAGCTGGAGTCCTTTCCCGCGGCTAGTTCCCGCCTTCTCCTTGCAGCAGCTTTTTGCGCAAGGTACCCTTCTTTCTTGCAAATCACCTCCACGGCCGGAACTACTTTCTGTAGTGGCGCCGTCTGAATATCAGTCCCTGGGCCCAGTGGGTGCATCCCCACAGGCCATAATTGAAAGTCACTCCCCCTGGTAGAAATCAGGGGAGGGTCCCATAAACTCAACGGTTGACTCAGCACAGGGGCTGAATTAGTCACTGTCCATCCCGGCGCAGCCATAGCTTTCGCGCCATGCCCCCCATCAGGGCGGGGCTCTGCTGTTCGCGCCATTCCCGGCCAGCTCTGTGCAAGTCCTGCAGCAGCCATTTTTTCTGCGCCTGGCCCATGCGGTTTCCCTAGCAAGCGGGAACCGCCATTTTGGTTGGTTTTGGCGCCCAAAAAGTCCATTCGTTCGCTCTCCTCACGGGGTTCTCCCCCAATTATGACAATTTCCTCACACTCTTCAAGGGTGGCCCCTCGCTGTCCCAGGCAGGATAAAAACGGGGCAGCCACGGCCTTTGCTCCGCTCCAGAGCAAACTCGTTAAGGACAATTCAGCGACAGTCTGCTCTTCAGTGGGTTGCACGCCACGGGTGCCCTCCCCATCAGCCTCTGTCCGCCATTTTACGTTCTCCGCGCCACGCGGATCCTCCACTCTCTCATAACAGTTGTCGTACATGAGGCTCCACTCTGCGGGGCAGCCACCACACCGGTACAATAAAGATTAGCTCAGATGCACCACCACATGTGTACCTTATCTAGGTGTGACCCAGTGTTGCACTACCTCAGGCTAGGCTCACTCTCTCAGTGTCTGCTGTGACTCCTTCCTCCCAGTCTGTGCTCCCTACGGTGAGTGTCTGGAATGGCTAGGTACTCTGGCTGGCTCTGCCATGCAGTACTTGGGGCGTCTACCTGTCTTGGTCAGCCTAGCGCAGACCCTCTCCAGGACTCCAGACCAAGTTAACAGGCTGTCCCTTCTGGCATCCTACCAACTAGCACTGCCTCAAGGTGACTCGGTCAGCTATAGCCCGCTCCAGACCCCTCACTCCCTTCAGGCCCCTAGGTTGTCCCTGCGAACTGACAATATCCCGTCAGCCCCCTGACTACCCCTAGGTCCGTCCCTACTCAGCACAAAGTGGCAGCAGACACTCTCCCTGTTTCCAAGTGACCTAGCTAAAAGCCTGTCCTGTTGACGGATCTGATCTCAGCAGCTCGCCTCCAAATGTAACGGTATTTCTGGCCCGGCCTGACCCACCCAATCTCACATTGGCCCCTGTGGTCTAACCGGACCCCATTACAGTGTGAATATGCCTGATGGTGCACCTGCTGGCTACAGGACTCCTGAGTCTCCCGCATGATGGTGTGTGGGGAGGACCCGTCAGACAGGCAGCTGAGGTAGTGTGCTGAGTCTCACCTAGTTCCAGTGCAGCGCCTCCACCTCACCAGGGTCCCTGCGTCCGCAAGGGGATGATCCTGGCGAGGAACTCCTCCGTGGTGCTCCTCTCTGTACACTCATTCCAGATAGATACACGAGAGGGTTTCTGGCTGAACTCATCTTTATTGACACGGCAGGGCAACTGCCCTCCACAAGGAGTATCTTCAGCCGCTCATCTCGCCAGTGCTCCCTTTTGATAGGTATATCACCTAGATCAGGGATTCACTATTCCCGCAGGAATCACTGTCCTGTGCCAGGTCCCTGGACACAGCCTCCCATGGAGTTACTATATCATAACTGACAGAACTCCTCCTCAACTGGACTTGAACTAGACAGCAACTCAGGTAGAACTTTCCAGCAACTCCACAGCAACCAACTAACTTTAGAACACAGTGCTGTGCCTTATGTAAGCTTCTGAGGCTGGCACACCTCTGACATCACTAACCATGGAGTCAGAGCATGTGACCAGTCCCAGCCATACACAGAGCACCCCACCAGGGTGTGAGGGAAAACCTCCATGATTACTGCTGGCATACCCACACTTACCAGGCCTTACTGCCAGCAGGAGAGATGACTGTAGGCATTTTACATGACCGCAACATATAAAATAATTTTCTTAATCAAACAAAAATATTATGATTGTTTTTGCTGTAGCACTGTTGTAAAGAGTAAAGGACAGTAATCACATATAAAAAGCAGGTGATGGTGATAGATTGGTAGCAAATACTGTTGGTGGCACGTGTTTATTTTATAACATGTTAGAAGGTTATTCCTTCCCTCCTGGCTCTGGCATATGTTTTTTTCTCTTCCATAGCTTTATAATTGTCTGAAATGAATTGTCCATTGTCATTTTAAAATAAAAAGGCTTCCGAGGAAGTAAAACACAATTTCCGGTGTAATGATAATGACAAAGGAGTTTTATCAAGAAGATATTTATTTTGATTTTGTATTTATGGAAACAATCAATGTAGTTCATGTTTAATGTACATTTAGGGCAGCCACCACAGTAATATGACACATAATATTCTGAATGTTATATTCCATGGTGTTCATTCATTGTTATTTTTTTTTTTCAGATCTTCATTGGTGAGATTACTACTTATTTCATAAAGTCTAGCAGAGAGAGTCTGATTATTCAAGAAAAAATGATTTTGACAGGGGAGTGCTGTTACCTGAATCCATTAATTCGAAGAATCATACGGTTTATAGGTAAGAATCAGTTAATCAAAGACATACAGTAGAGGCAACGTTTATTCTAACATTTGCCGTATACTAGCCGGGTTACATTCTGGGTATGTGCTGGGTATGTGCTGGGTATGTTCTGGGCTAGTTTGAGGCACGTTTAAGGCATTTCTGCATTGACTAACGACCCATAGGATTAACACAGCAGGGATCCCTGGCAGTCCAATTCAGTTTGAATGGGACTGCCAGGGACCCCCGCTGTTAACCTGATAGGCCATTAATCAATGCAGAAATGCTGGGGCTAGTTTAAGGAAAGTTTAAGGCATGTATTCAGAATGTACCTGGGTGTTTCCTGGGTTTTTTGGGGAATTGCCACTGGTTTTTGTTAGAATAAGAGTTGCCTCTACTGTATAACTCACTTTAATCTTGCATCTAGAATAAATAAAATGTTTCCACTGAACATACACAACTACTTCTACTTCTAACTACTTCTAATACATCTATAATCATCTATAATCATACATAATTCTAAGCAGCACATTTCATGTTCAATTATTCACTAAGCTCAATGGATTTGTAAAACCTAAATTAAAATAAACATACAGTACATTCTCATAGATTGCTTACATTCAATTATTTGCTACTATCACTGTCAAAAATATGCAGTACCGTACACAAATATACTGCTTATCAATAATTACAATTATTTAAATATCTTAATACCTTTCTTTTTTAATACAGAAAATATAGAAATGTTAGTGCTACTCATATACCGTTTTAAAAGAACACATTTACTTTTTCCCTCTTTCTGAAATCTGGAGGCTATGGAATCAAAATGTTTTTTTTTAATACCATACAGAATGTGAGTTATTTGTTATTCTGAAAAACAAAAAAGGACAAAAGCAAACATTTCTTATTAAAAAACATTAGGTGCATTAAAAACCACAATAGTACCCAATTTTCACTAACATCAGAGGTACAGTAAGAACAATCTTTTTTGCAAAAGGATGGACATCAGTATGAACTCCATTCTTTGTTTTATTTATTAACACTGAACTTTGTTTTATTTAAACTCATAGCCCTCAGTACATATTATTATTTTGAGCTTCAAGTCATTTCAAGGTTACAATAAACCAAATAAATATCCTTTGGAGGTATGCTAGTAGTAGATAGTGGTGTACTGCTAGCCATCAGCTGGTTTAGCTCACCCTGCTAGAGCTGCGGCGTAGAAAAGCACTGGCTTTTCTCCCCCTCTCTCCTATCTCTCTCTCTCCCCTCTATCTTCCCTTCTTTCTCTCAAAGGTGCATTTTAAAGTTTTTATCTTGAGAATTATTGCACTTTAATCTTAAAAACGGCACTTATGCTGATTTACTCTGTGGATACAAATACAAAACCTGCAGGCAGCCAACTTTTTAAAGATCCAAAATCCAAAAGCTTTATATAAACTTTGCTCACATGATGTGTCAATTTGATATTTAAATTATTAATATTTAAGTGCTCTACAAATTCATTTAAATAAATCCTATTACCTTCCCAAAGGAATAATACCCCATCTATATAGCAGCTAGTTTATTGAAAGATGTTCAAAAGGAGGAAGGAAACACTTTGTTGCCCACTTAAACCATGGGGTAATATTAGGTGCAATTAAGTGTAGTGTGCAATTATACGGATCAACAAAAAACGTTTACGTCACCATCAGGAAGGAAAATAAGGTGGCAAAAAATTAAGCGCAGAGTATATTGGGTTGTGTAATAAAGGGAATAAGTGAAGTGACCTAAATAAAGCATAAATATGTGATACAACAAACCAGTGAGTTTGTGTGATAAGCAATTGTATAATAAATATAACCCTGTCTGGGAAACACTGCTCTTGAGACATAGAATGTTTCCTGAAATTTGAATAGAACGATAGAACATAGAATCCAGAGTGCAGAAATCTCAGGGTAAATATGTGGAAGAAAGAAAGAAAGAAATATACTGCAATATGCAAGGCACTGGGCAAATGTACATTAGATGGGAAAAGGGCACACTAACATGCTGCTAGATATAATCAGGCATTTTTGGATATCAATCCAAGGAGTAGATAGGTAGAGATTCTGTAGTGCTGTTTGCCAGGGTGTGCAGTCAGGTGAGTCTCAGCATTAGTTTACGAGACATTGCAGTCATAGTGTAAGACTGACTTTATGTAGAAATATATAAACATAACAGGTGGAAATGCACTCACACTTTCCACAAGTAAAGAGAACTTGTAGACCTCACAGGGCCAAAAAGAACAATGGCGTGGAGCTAGGTTGGTTAGTTATCCCTGAAAGAGATCAGTTTCTTTTCCTTGTTCATTTTAGGTGAAATGAGAGGCTGGTCATATAGCTTCTCATTATGGCCTTGTGTGCCCCCCTGTTTGTTGATAGGCTTACCTATAGCTATATATACGATTCCAGGAATTTAGTGAGATGAGAGAAGTATAACAAGTGCCGTTATTCCCGAGTCGGTATAATAATTGGCGATTAAAATATAATAATATATTATTTAATAATGATAACATTACTTTAATAATATAATTAATGGCGTAATTGAGTCATGCAACACCAGACCTCCATGCTGCAGGAAGTTTCCGCTCTGTAACACAGCCCAATACAGAAGGTATTACCTCTGCTGCTTACATAACTATTGTTATTACTGTATATTTGTCTCACTGTTACTATATAAATAGGGGTGATATGCTCCAGCACTTGTATCTTTTAAATCTTCTTACATTAGCTTGTTGCGTTGCTAATTCTACTGGAATAATAAACATACGGTATGTATGGTTATTACTTTTAAACACATTGTAAGTGCCCTATGTTTGGAAGATTTCTATATCTCTTCTTTAGAGATATTTTCCTAATTTTTCAGTCTTTAAAACGCCAAGTTAGAAAATATTTTCAAAAATTCTGTATGTCAGGAGATATGTTTTTTTTTGCTCTCTCTAAATTGTTCTCCCTATAAAAAAAAAGGTGGGGTGTTATAAAAGAGGTTCACACAACCCTAGTGATTTTGGCATGAAGTGAAGAAAAAAAAACTGGAAACTTTCCAATACAAAATGTATTACTTACAGTACAGTAACTCCAAATTAACTTCCTGAGCTGCATACTGATTGACATCGGGAAATATACATGCAAACTGACTTTGGTGGTCATGTATAAAAATGTCCTAGCTGCAAAATTCAGGGGGAAAAGTTAATAAAAAATTCTATACCAGATTTATTTAAAAAAAAAAAAACCTTTCCATTGGTTTAAATTGTTTATCCTTGTTAAGTCTGGTCCGTTTTTTCTGCCCCACTTTGGAAGACAGGAGTATTTGATAAACAGATCCCATAGACACAGGGTGAAAGGCGTTTACTCCAGTATGGCCTTGATAATGTGACAAGATAAGTTTTTACTGTATATTCTGACAATTCCTTTCCCTTTTTCTGAGCATGTGACAAGTTCATTTAAATAACTTTGAAATGTCCTTGAACTTTCATTGTCCCTGTGCAAGTATTGATGGCTGGCAAATTGCCACAAACAGAATAGAGTATGTGGGAATCCCTTTGAGTACCATGCTATGTGCTTTACTGTCAACTCCAGCATATAACCACAAATTAATTAAATATTCTTGCTCGTGGGGAAGTGTTGATCAATTTAGAAATGTAATTATTGGTTACACAATGTTGTAGATATCACTGTCACTTTCCATATAATCTGCTGTTAAGATGTGACAATGTTTAATTAATGCTTTACCAACTTCTATGTATAGCAATATATCAAAGGAGCTACCAATGAAATTAACTCTGTGTACAGTAATTGGGGAATGTTTCGTAGTTTGACACAGAAAAAACACGAGTATCTCTGCTAAGCAAGAAAATAAATTGAATAAGTTCTAACTACAGTATGATTTTTTTCTTTTGATGTCATTTTTTTATTTTAAACAAAGGGATTTTTTTTTAAAATGCACAATAATCTGAAAATCTGTCATAATTACAAAGAAGTGTCTATAACTGTTATTAGTCATTCAAGTGTATTTAAATCAGGTTATGGGGGGGAAAGCACCCACCTTACAGTACATATTACATTTTTAATTAATGTATTTTTTGCAGGAGTTTTTGCATTTGGACTCTTTGCGACAGACATTTTTGTTAATGCTGGCCAGGTAGTGACAGGTAACTTGACTCCTTTCTTCTTGACGGTGTGCAAACCAAATTACACTGCAGCTGATTGCCATGCTCATCATCAGTTTATCAACAATGGAAACATATGCACTGGTGACCCAGAAGTAATTGAGATGGCCAGAAGGTCTTTTCCATCTAAACATGCTGCTCTAAGTATTTATTCAGCGTTATATGCAACGGTAAGTGATGTGTATCATTAATTACTTTTTCAAATGTGTGGCTTCCACGAAACAATTAGAATGCTTCTAACATCATCTTTTTAGTTGTTTAATGGCTTTCTTCATGCTGCTAGTCAGTCAGCAGGATTAAGTGAATTAATTGGTAATTACTCTTGTAACTTCAATTTAAGAAGATACATTTGTAAAAAAATTCTAATTTTGACTATCACAAGTTATATAAACAGAGCTATCAAGGGTGTTTACTCTGCAGCATAACACTGACCGTGAAATACGGTATGTGTGAGACCAATTCTCACCTCTTGAGCAAAAGTATCTGTCTGGGATGAGGTTTAACGTCGGTGGCAGGGTCTGTGACATTGTGGGTGGCATTAAAATATTTTGGGGTCGGGATCTGTACATCGAAGGTGGGTTTACAACATATGGGAAAAAAAGGAAGCAGCACTAACCACTGTGACATGTTCTTTGAAAATATATAATATATATGTAACAACCCTACTCCTCCCCCCCCCTACTCCTCCCCCCCCCCCCCCGGCAGCAGATAGGGTGTACATGTGGGAACCGGGTTCAACCCAGCTCCCGATGGGATTAGAGTGTTAGCTCCTCGGCTAGTTACCTGGGATCTCAGGGTTCTGTCTGGCAGGTGCAGGCCTGGACTTTAATGGAGGATTGTTGGTGGTTGTGAGCACAGGACAAGAAATAAGGTGCCAGGATCTATTGCAACTCAAAGGTGTTTTATTGACAGGCACATCAGTCTCACGGCTCCAGCTTAGTCACGAGCACTCTGGGTATCAATTATTATCACATAGAACACAATACCTCATTTGACAGGTTCCCTGTATAATGCTTTCTTTAGGGAAATTAGTGAGGGGGCTACATATACAAGGGTATAAATATACATATAGTTTACTCAAATTCCCACTGCTACAGTCGAAGAAGGGAGTTCCACATCCCTCAAGAAACAATTTGCAGAAAAAGAAATGTTCTCCAGCGCGTTGACTCAGGCAATGATTCCAATCATGTGAGATAAAGAAAGAAAAACAGGAAAACACAGTGGTATATTATCGATATTAGCAAACCCAGTGTTCACTAGTTTTACACGTTAAACACTTAGATGGTGTCTCAAATACATCTGAGTTAATACTCCAGATCATCCAGTAAACGGCAATATCTTAAAAAGTAGAGGAAAAGGAACATGGCATAATTAAGTTTAATAAACAATAAAACTGGTAATAAAAACAGGTGGTACTCACAAACGGCTAATTCACATGAGCATTGTGAATAGCTATCCAGCAGAGTCAAATTCAGCCAGACTAAGCCCTTCCAAGCCTTCTCCTTAGATGGTATGTCTTCCCTTGAGACGTTACTTCTGCACGGCCCCCATCTTGGCTGTACACAAGCCAGGGGTGCAACAGAGACAGTCACACCTAGAAGAGAGGAGGAGAAAGAGGTTTAGGAATGGAGTCCACGCAGATTACATACCATCTAAGGAGAAGGCATGGAAGTCCTGAGTCTGACTGAATTTGACTGTGCTGGAAAGCTACTGTATTCACAATGCTCATGTGAATTAGCCGTTTATGAGTACCACCTGTTTTTTTTACCAGTTTTATTGTTTATTAAACTTTATTATGCCATGTTCCTTTTCCTATACTTTATAAGATATTGCCGTTTACTGGATGATCTAGAGCAGCGGTGCGCAAACTGGGGTGCGCGAGGCTGCCGGCGGGGGAGGCACGCGATTTAGAGAAACCCCGCGTGCTTCCCAAAGGCACTTAAATTAAGTGCCGGGGGAGCTGCAGGGCCTCTGTAAACCTTTACTTACCTTGGCTCCACATGCGTCGCCATGGCAATGCGGCGTCAAATGACGCAGCGAGGTAATGTGATTTCACGTTGCTATGGCAGCATGGCCTCATGACGCCGGAGCCGAGGTAAGTGGGGGTGAGTGGGGGCGTGGGGTGAGGTGACCGCCAGCAAGGGGGCACAGGGAAAAAAGTTTGCGCCCCCTGATATAGAGTATTAACTCAGATATATTTGAGACATCATCTATCATAACGTAAGTGTTAACAGTTTAAAACTAGTGAACGCTGGGTTTGCTAATATCGATAATATACCACTGTGTTTTCCTGTTTCTTTCTTTATATCACATGATTGGAATCATTGCCTGAGTCAACGCGCTGAAATACATTTCTTTTTCTTACAACATATGTTGTATTGAATGTCTTTATTTATATAGTACCAAAAGTGTACTCAGCGCTTCACAAAGAATACAGTACAGGGAATTATAATAATACAATAAGTACAGCAAAATCAGACAATTGGAAAGGAAAACCCTGCCCCGAAGAGCTTACAATCTAAGGTTTGAGGGGAACTTACAGAGACAACAGGTGAGGGAATAAGTGCTGTAGATGGCTGTGCTTGGCCACAATGGGTGGTAGGAGTGACTGGGTGTGGAACAATAGCCATGAGTGCAGGCTATTGGGATGCTTGATTTGTGGGGCGAGTTTTAAGGTTAGTCTGTATTAAATGAAAAGGTTGACACCATTTGCATGGGAGGAGATGGAAGTGAGGAATGAATGAGAGCAAGTGTGTATGTCTGGCTTCAGGGAGATCCCGAGCAGCAGGAAGGAGTAGATAGAGGGTGTGAATAGAGGATTTGTGTGGGTGTTTTTTATTGAGTGGTAAAGCAGTTGTTGGGAGAGAGGTGTATAAATAATGGTGCAGTGAGGAAGTTGGAGAGAACAGAGACATTCACAAAGGAGTGAGGAAACAGTAACCAGAAAAGGCAATAGGGAGGGCATAGTAAGATGCAGGAGGAGAGACTTCCCAGGTACTGGAGGATAGGAAGAGTACAAATAATCATAGCATTTAGAAAATAAAGTTCTCACAGTTGCAAAGTTGTTGTGTGGAGTCCAGATCTTCCTCAATCTTCACCTCCAATGTCAACTCCAATGTTAACTCTGCCCATCACTTCAATATGACACTTTAAGATGGGAGACACAGCCATATGGCTCACAGCCAATATAGCTAGTCTTAAATAATCTAAAACACAGTCACTTGAATAACAATTAAGGGTGGGGTCTGCCTAATCAACTCACAGATACATACCAAATGGTTAATTACATTAACCATTGGTTAACCAGTGGTGGGTTATTGATGTTGAGTCAGGGTTAGAACTATGCTCAGGGTCTCCTAGCACCGTGAGATTTACATCACACTATGTGACACAGTGAGACACACACAAATTGATTGAGACTTAACAAACTGCATAACGTCAGCATGAACTTTGGGAATGTCAGCATGTGGTGTCTCAAATTGACTGTTATACTGTTGCGCAGTGGTTCACAATCAGGGTCTCATCAGGCCACCTTTAAATGTCCAAGACACAACAGAAACGATTGGTATAAAGAAAACAATTAAGATATGATTTTAGAGTATAACACAAGAATGCATTTACATATTACGGTTGCAATAATAAAAACAAATAGAAACTTATAATTGCATTTGCAAACACTGTCAACATGGAATCATCATTAGTGTTATTATTATTTGTTGTGCATGCATTACCTGGTACTTGAATAAGTACAGACAGAGTGGTGCAGTACATTTGCAAAATCAGTCCATTTTGGCATACATTGTGCAAAGGTTATGTGCTAATCTAGTGTGTAATTCATTAAAACAAAGTAATTTGTAAATTCTGCAAATCACCTCTCTGCAAACCTACTCTATTGAATCTATTTTCAATGTTGAAACAATCTGCTTTAAAGAATTAAATTGGCTTCATGTCTGAATGCCACACCATAGTCTAATTCCTTCATTGCTACAAATTAGTTCATTACAACAGCATTTCTATCTTCTTAAAATCTATGTTAGGCATAACATATTGATGTGAAAGTAGGATTTTAATGTCTAATGAAAAAGGCCTAAAAAGAGCAACGTGAGAAGATTTGAAATGAACACAAACCTTTTTTTTTCATTGCAAGTGCAATTATATAACATAGAGGTTATCACTGCTTTTTAACTCCATTTGCTCCGCACATGGACTGTCAAGATACTGCAACTTTTCATAATTAAATAAATGTTTTGCCTTTATAATTCACTATGTTGTGACATACTTGATTAAGTCTGAAAAACAAAAATCCGTCATTAACCCTTTTGATGTAATCCACATTGTTCTTTGATCTGTCACAGTGTAGGGTTATGTATTACACATAAAGACACAGTCCACAAAGCTGGCTTAACATCACATTAAAACTAATGGCGTATCTTCAAATGACTGTAAAATAATGTTAAGTCATGTTTTCCCGCATAAAGAGCTTTGCCTTAATTATAGTTGCTGTTAGTGGTAATGATATGAAAATGAAGTGTTATCATAACATTGAATATCGATTAGTCTGTTATTCTATGTGGAGGACAGCACCACGTCACAAGAAAGAGTCTGATGAATCCTATACGCTGCCCTTATCACTTTGTTGGGAACTTACAAATAAATGATATATACTCCTGAAGAAGTACTGAGGACATAGATCCTTTCTACATTAAAGTTGAATACAATTAATGTAGGGAGTTAACATTACATTAGGTGATACTATACCTAAACTTGGTGTTAGTCATGTCTCTGAAATAGGGCTTTTTACAGGATCTGGATGGATATAACACCTAGGTTTGGTATGATATAACTAGCCTAGCCTTTTATCCCTCTCCACAATTTCTCAGCTTGAGCTGAAGCCCTATTTCAGGATCTGAATGCTACAATAGCATGACGTTAAGCCTAAGCAAGTTCTACAGTTGTTTTTGCATTTAATTAGCTTTGAGGATACCATGTTAACTCGAAGAGTGACACACTGTGGTCATTTGCATGTTATTACCCAGTATCCCTTGCTGCAGTGGAAGCACAGTTTGCTAAGCGATAATGGGGAAAAACAAGGTTGTAGACCAGTCTGAGACATGCAAATGTAACCATAAGTGGTATTTTTATTTGATGTTAACTCAGTAATAATAACATCACTACTTGTTTAAGATGACGTCACGTTATGAGCCCTGATTTAATGTCCAGTAGCTTTGTGGATTTTGCACCAAAGAAGTTTGATTGTTTACAGATTATTTTGTTTGCATTAAGTGAATTATGTAAATCTTTTTACTGCCTTGTTTAACCATTTAAAATTTTAAGTTAAAAGACACGAGGTTTACTTTATAACATATTAATAAAGTATGAATAAAGCATGGCTGCCCTCTTGTGCACATTTTTGGCATTACCATAGATAATATTTTTGGAAAATAGCATGTACTGTATAGATTATTTGGGAGACAGTTGCCTTATTTTTCTTAATTTTGCAAAATCACTCCAAATTGTCTTTGATTTCTTATACATTTTTATTTTCAAATTAAAATTATATTGAAATAACTGTATTTGTGCCATTCTTTGTTTTGCTACTTTAATAAGAAATCAGTATATAATCTGTTTAAAAATATATTTTTAGTTTAATTCCTAATAACTAAAAATGTTCGAAAACAAATGTTCAATATAAAATTACGTATTGCATAAATCTAAAAATGTAATTATTAAAAAATTTATATTTTGTCTTTGAATTAACTAAAATTTTTCTATTGCATGACATTATTCAGTTACACATAATTACATTATACGCAACATTAATGAAAGCCCTTATTAAAGAATTTGCTAGATTGTCATTAATGTAAACACCAGATAACATGAATATATTTATTGGTTACAAGCCCCTAGTATAAATTTGATGATAAACTTACTGTATACTTTATAAATCAATGTGTATATGTCCTGATTAGCTGGAGGCTCTAAAGTTAGGAGACAGAGCAGAGCTCTAAAACATTGTGGGCCACATTTACTAAGAAGTGGTAGTACTGTAAGATGGTGATGGTCAAAAGAGGATTTGATAACTACTTACAAATATATTCAAGGTCAATGCAAGAATCTTCTTGGGGAACTTTTTGTCCCAAGGACAATAGAAATTTCTATACTGTTAGGGCATTTAATATGTGAAATTTAGTACGGTCTACTGTGATGGTAGATAGAATATATAGCTTTAAGAAAAGGTTAGACATAGTTACATACATAGTTGCATAGTAGATGAGGTTGTCAAAAGACATATGTTCATCAAGTTCAACTTATGCCAAATGTAGACGACAGATACTTTGTATTGTAATGTATGTCTTTATTTATATAGCGCCATAAATGTACATAGCGCTTTACAGTAGTAATACATATCATATAAATAACATATAATATATATTACAGATCATGGGAATAAGTGCTTCAGACATAAAAGTAACATTAAGGAAGAGGAGTCCCTGCTCCGAGGAGCTTACAATCTAATTGGTAGGTAGGGAGAACGTACAGAGACAGTAGGAGGGAATTCTAGTTAGTGCTTCTGCAGGGGGCCAAGCTTTATGTATCATGTGTCAGGATTATCCAGTGCTATTCATATGCTTCTTTAAGCAGATGTGTCTTAAGGTGGGTCTTAAAGGTGGATAGAGAGGGTGCTAGTCGGTATTGAGGGGAAGGGCATTCTAGAGGTGCGGGGCAGAAAGTGAGAAAGGTTTAAGGTGGGAGAGAGCTTTAGATACAAAGGGGGTAGAAAGAAGACATCCTTGAGAAGAACGCAAGAGATGGGATGGTGCATAGCGAGAAATTAGGGCTGAGATGTAAGGAGGGGCAGAAGAGTGTAAAGCTTTAAAAGTGAGGAGGAGAATTGAGTGTGAGATACGGGATTTGATCGGAAGCCAGGAGAGGGATTTCAGAAGGGGTGATGCGGAGACAGATTAAGGAAAGAGTAGAGTGATTCTGGCAGCAGTGTTTAGGATAGATTGTAGGGGAGACAGGTGAGAGGCAGGAAGGCCGGACAGCAGGAGGTTGCAGTAATCGAGACGTGAGAGAATGAGGGCCTGAGTCTGACTTTTAGCAGTCGAGTAACAGAGGAAAGGGCATATATACTTATCCTATATAAAGTGGCGGATTACCTATTAGGCCCGATAGGCCCAGGACTTGGGCGGCAAAATTTTGGGGTGACAAATTTCCCTCTCCCCCCCCTCATATACAGAGGCCCCGCTCTGTTCCCCACTGATTTCCGAGGGAGAGCATAGGGCCTCTGTACAGTTCTTACCTTCTCCTTCATGTCGCGCTCTTCCTTTGTGCCGCCCTCCACCTTCTTCAGCATCACATGACACTGAGACGTCAAATGGTGACGTGCTGCCATGGCAACTTGACACCACGTGATGTCACAGCTTCCTTTGACACTGAAGAAGGAGGAGGGCGGCACGAAGGAGGAGCATGGCACCAGGTAAGTGCCTAAGGGCGGCTGTTTTGTAATTCCGCCACTGCCTGTATTTGTATTTGCAGTATCTTGATTCAGAGGAGGGCAAAAAACTCCAATGAAACATTGTCCAGTGCAGTCTCATAAGGGGAAAATATAATTCCTTCCTGTCTCCAAATAATCAGATTTCTCCCTGGATTAACATCTTTTTAGAAAGGACAGTTATACGGGAATATGCCGTCCCAAATAAATTAAACATAGGAAGGATATAGGGAAAGATCTTATTGCTATTACTGGAGTCAGGAGCTAATTTATCTGTTTCGCCTTTTGAGACATATTTGGCTAATGTTTCAATTGAGTTTTTTTGTTTGCCTTCCTCTGGATTAGTATAAATACAAATAGAGGATGAGCAGATCTCAGCGGAATATATTTCAAATAGGAGGAACTCAATAGACAGCTTTTTTCAATCTCATCTACTATGAAACTATGACTTCTGATAAGTCTCTTTGAACTCTATTACTCTACCACAATGTTTTCTGATTTCAGTATGGCGTGGTAAACATATGGTTCTATACAATGACCCACCACAGTAGACCTCTTACGTGTTTACCTACTACTACTATGCTGTTTGCTGTAAATTATATTGACTCAAGATATGCTTCTTCTTTTCAGATGTACATCACAAGCACAATTAAAACAAAGAGCAGTAGACTAGCAAAGCCTGTACTTTGTCTTGGGACTCTCTGCTCTGCATTCCTTACAGGACTTAATCGTGTCTCTGAGTACAGAAACCATTGTGTAGATGTCATAGGTGGCTTTATCCTAGGAACAGCAGTAGCTTTGTTCCTGGTAAGTACTGTACAACTGTGAGTGAATCAGTGATAGAAACTGAATATCAGAGACATATTGTACTTACTATGTAGTAGCACAAATACATTAGTCTTTAAAATGAAATATGGAAATATGGTATTGCTTCCTTACCGTTCACAAAAATGCATGCAGATACAGTATATTATTATATAATTTTCTACTAAATGAGATAACATACATATAAAAGCTTGTACAGCTCAACCCCCTTATAACGCTGGGCTTGGGGTCCAAAGAATCACATGCGCTGTAAGCGGATCGCGTTAGAAATAATGTACATTTGTATGCGTTGTACAATAAAGTATTTAAGATAACAATAATCGTGTTGTAAAGCAGCAGTGCGCAAACTGTGGGGCACGACCCCTTGGGGGGGGCGCAAGATTATGTAGGGGGGGGCGCGGGCTGCTTGCAGGGAAACCTTGGGGCGGGCAGAGCTATGCACAGGTGGCCAGACGCTCCGTGCTGCTGCTTCTATGTGTCTGTGTCTTGCAGAGGGGGCGGGGCTACTCTCTGCACACAGACAGCCCTCCATCTCTTCCTGTCTTCTTCCCGCACCAGTTTTCATCAGCATGGGGGTTGGGGGATCGGAGTGTGTCGCCCCCCAGGTGAAAGTGTGTGTGTGTATGGGGGGGGGTTGTGTGTGTGGGTGGGGGGGGATTGTGTGTGTGTGGGGGGGGATTGAGTGTGTGTGTGTGGGGGGGGGGTGGGAGGGGGATTGAGTGTGTGTGGGGGGGGTGGGAGGGGGATTGAGTGTGTGTGTGGGGGTGGGGGGGGATTGAGAGTGTGTGTGGGGGGGGGATTGTGTGTGTGGGGGGTGGATTGTGTGTGTGTGTGGGAGGATTGAGTGTGTGTGTGTGGGGGGGGGATTGTGTGTGTGTGGGGGGGGATTGTGTGTGGGGGGGGGTTGTGTGTGTGTGTGGGGGTGGGGATTGAGTGTGTGTGTGTGGGGGGGGGGTGATTGAGTGTGTGTGTGTGTGTGTATGTGTGTGGTGATTGAGTGTGTGTGGGGGGTGGGGGGGATTGAGAGTGTGTGTGTGGTGATTGAGTGTGTGTGTGGTGATTGAGTGTGTGTGTGGTGGCGTGGGGGGGATTGAGTGTGTGTGTGGGGGGTGGGGGATTGAGTGTGTGTGTGGGGGGGGATTGAGTGTGTGGGGATTGAGTGTGTGGGGATTGAGTGTGTGTGGGGGGGATTGAGTGTGTGTGGGGGGGGATTGAGTGTGTGTGGGGGGGATTGAGTGTGTGTGTGTGAGGGGGGGATTGAGTGTGTGTGTGTGTGTGGGGGGGGTTGAGTGCGTGTGTGTGGGTATTGAGTGTGTGTGTGTGTGGGGGGGGATTGAGTGTGTGTATGTGGGGGGGATTGAGAGTGTGTGTGGTGATTGATGGAGTGTATGTGGTGAGTGTGAGTGTGTGTGTATGTGGTGATTGATTGAGAGAGAGTGCGTGTTGTAATGCAGTGGTGCGCAAACTGGAGGGGAAATGAGGCGCAAGATTATTTAGGGGGCCGCAGGCGCCGTGCGGCAAAAACTGGGTGCGCGGGCCGGCAGACGCTGTGCGCGGGAGGACGAAAAAGCTGTGCGCGAGGGGCGGCCAAGAAGATGTGCACGGGCGGGCAGCCGAAGATGTGTGCGGGTGGGTGAACAGGTTAGTGCAGGTGGCGGCCACGTGATGGTCTGTGTGCGCACGCGCAGGGGCTTCAGAGATACGGGGAGGAGCACGTCCGAGCTCGGTGAAGTCAAACGCCCCTCCTTCCGGTGTCTGCCCTGCAATAGCGCTGTGGTCCTGCTCTCCTCTGCGTGCAACCTGCTTCACTGCGATAATCTGCAAGTGAAAGGGTAGGCTGCACTATATCAATCATACTATGAATGTACAGAAATAATGTAAAAAATAAGTGAAAACACAACATTGAAAACGGAAAAAAATTAATAATACTGTATGTAGGAGTGTGGATGACAATGGGGATAGCAAGTCAAAGAGCAGGGAGGGGAAGAAAAAAAAGGGGGGGGGAGAGGGAAGGGAGGTAGCAAAGAGGTGGATGAATGCCCCCCAAAAGTATTGCCTTTGAGCACGTACGCTCTCCCAAGCTTGGCGCTTGGGGAGACAAACAAAATTGACTTTGAAGTGTGCTCAGCAGCAGTCAATGCACACACACAGCCACACACAAACACATACAAAAATAGCCCCGATCCACGCTTGCAAAATTATGCAGGACACCCTGTGCTCATGCTTGGAGAGTTGGTGATGTCACCGCTCTCAGCAGCAGCGTGGACACAGCCTAATTTTGCAAGTGCGAGATGTTGAAATATGTAAGTATTTAGACATATTTGGATTTATATTGTATACCGTTTAATAAAGGGTTTTTTTGGGGGTTTTTCAACGTGATTTTGATTACATCAGGCAGGGGGGGCCCGAGAAATTTTATGGATGAAAAGGGGGGCTCGGCATAAAAAGTTTGCTCACCCCTGTTGTAAAGTACAGTACTGTATATACTGTATGTAATGCTATACAGGCATACCCCGCATTAACGTACGCAATGGGACCGGAGCATGTATGTAAAGCGAAAATGTACTTAAAGTGAAGCACTACCTTTTTTCCACTTATCGATTCATGTACTGTACTGCAATCGTCCTATACGTGTATAACTGATGTAAATAACGCATGTGTAACAGACTCTATAGTCTCCCCGCTTGCGCACAGCTTCGGTACAGGTAGGGAGCCGGTATTATTGTTCAGGACGTGCTGACAGGCACATGCACGAGCTGCTGTTTGCCTATAGGGGGACTTGTCCTTACTCGCGCGTGTACTTAAAGTGAGTGTCCTTAAACCGGGGTATGCCTGTATCTACCTTTTCTCATAACAAAAAAAAACGGAGACTTTACAATACAAATTGCTTCTGAATTAGAGCAAGTGGTTAGTGTCGTGCATTGTAGCTGTTTCAACGTTAACTGATCAGTGGAACAGGTTTCAGAAAATCAAATTGGGTTGTATGTTAGTAGTCTATACAAAATGATTTTATCATATTTATGCTTAATGGAAAATGTCTGGATGAAACTGTTGGTAATATAATCAGAATAAAACAGGCAATTTTTAAATTACAGTATTTGCTCTAATTAAATGAAACTGCACGTTTAAAACAAGAAGCAAATATTTCTTTACTGTAATAGAAAAAAAGTACTTTGCCAATAACACATTCTCTGCTAAAATGATTTTAAGTGACTTCTTATCCAAAACCATCATCTACGGGTGGATTACATGGATATACTGTAATTAAATGTAATAATTGTTTAACTCTAGATATTTGGCTTATGTGGGACAGTTGACTGATTATTTAGTACAAAACAAAACACAAAGGGAGCCCAGAGCTACTTCCAATATGACAAAAATACACAGTGAAATACATATATATATATACATATATTGAAAAAAGGGTCATTTAGTTTAACCCTTTGACCAAAGCATTATAAGCCTGCGAGCCACTTCAAGGCATGACCACAATATCGCAGGTCCTAACACTGACTGATTAAAATTCTTATTTACCTATATAATTATAAGAAGAATGATCTGCATTGGATCTGTCACAAACAGCTGCATGAAAAGACCTGTACATATGGAAAGTGGGGAGAGGCAAGGTTAAAAACGGGGATGGAGGGGCCACTAACCTCCAAGTTAGTGGCCCCTCCTCCCCAGGTTTTAAACTCGCCGATAGGTGAGGGATACTCTCCCAGACATCCTGGGCTTGGCTGTAGACAACTTGGGCGGAGGGTACTCCTCAGTGCTGTATGTCTCCTTGGCTTTCAGGGCCGATGCCCCCTTGGATTCACCCATGAGGGGCTCTTTCATCTTTATGGGGCATGAAAGTGTTGCTGGACTTCGTGCTTTCGGATGTGCCGCATTAAGTCCATGTAGCTAGGGGGTACGGCGGTGGCAGGGGCGCCTCGCATCAGGAGAGCTACGAGATGTGAGGATAATGATCCATTCAGCAGTTGCTTGAACCGGTACTGCTCCACCACTGCGGCCGAAATGATACTTTTAGAGAGCAACGTCCACAGGGATAGTTGGAGCTTGCAGACGAATGTGGATAATTACTCTCCCTCTTTTTGGCGGAGAGCCAGAACTAAGCCAGGAACTCGTCTTCGTCGTCTTCGCTGGTATAAGGTTTGGTTAAGACTTCCAGTAACTCGTGAGCGGTGACTTCTCCCTCTGTGTCCCGGTGCATCCGTATCTGTTGAGTGGCCGGTGGTTGTTCACATTCGGCCAGCTGCTGTCTCTTGACTGCCTCAGAGCAAGACCATGTCTATCATGTAAAGAGCATGCTCTCTCAAGGTCTCAAACCCTTCTTCTCCTAAAGGCGTGGGCACTATGATGTCCCTATGATGGTTCTACAGGGGCAATATCCCTAACTGATGGGCCTGTCCCTGCAGCAACCACAAGCTGTAGTGAGTCGGGGCCTAGCTGGGCCCAAGGGGGTCTCTGGCCTAGTGCCGGGGTCACTGACACCTGCACACACACACCCTACCCTTCTGGTTCCGACTGGTGTGGCTGCAGCATGTGAAATGTATCTATATCCCCCTCCAGGGGAAGCTGCAGCCTTTTTGGCTGGGGCTGCTGGGGTTTGTAGTTCCCCATGCAGAGCCTATTTCCCTAATGGCTGCCACTACTGCCGCTCTGCGCATGCATGCACAATCTAAGATGGTGGCCCCCACTAGCTGGGTGGGCCACGAAGCTCCCGGTGACTGGCTCACCTCTCCAGCCACCACCGCAACCTCCCTGACTGCTGTAAGGTCCTCTGCTGTAGCGGAGGTAAGCGAGGGGACCGGGGAAATGGGGGAAAGACCCTGCTATAAGTATAAAACATGGAAATACAGTGACTATAAATCTCTAACACATATACAAAGTAGAGATTAATACAAGCTATGTCTAAAAACATGGATAAATGAGTGAATGGGATACACATCAGCTAATACCTTATAATATGCAAAAAGATGTACAAAAATGCAAAAAAACAGCTGATTCACAAAGAGGGCAAATGCAAAAAAGAGCAGCAATTATAAAAAGGGGTCAACGTTTCAGGACCTGATGTCCTTTCTTCTTGCCCATTTCCATGCATAAAAACGCAGTACTTCCCTTTTGTGCCCTTCCTAAATAATCTCAATGTTCAAAATTGTAGAAAGCAGCCACATTCAGAGGCCTATGCACTAAGCGTTCATAAGCCACTTATCGAGCACTTATGGCCCCAAAAGGCCTACAGCGATTCTGTAAGAGGTGATAAGTGAACGATAAAAGACTAAATCACCCAAAAATTTAGTTTAAAAAAAAATCGCAGAGCGAGCGGCGAAAAGCGACTTATCGACACTTTTCGGCAGGTTCAGAAACTCATTCAATTCTAGAAGCAGCGATTAGGTTTTTGACGCCTATCGCGGCTCTACAATGGCGAGTGTCCGTCAAAATCATCACACCAGGAAAATTTGTCGTTAAGGTGTTGGAAACCTGCTTAGAAACAGCAAGATGGGACTTTGAAAAAAAAAATGCTTTTTTTCCTGCATCGGATTGATGCCGGTGGTCTCCAAAGATGATACCTATTAATATGAGCACCGGAGACCCCAAGCATGAATCCATGCAATAAAAATGCATTTACAGTCAACTTCATTACCTTAGCGGCTAACCGCTAAGGCAATGAAGGGGTTAAACCTTCCCGCTACCCACCAAGGGCTAAATACCCCCTTCACCTACCCCCACTACCCACAATTAACTTTGCAAAATGAAATAACCGACAATACACAACCCACCTACCCCCTGTACCCTCACATAAAACCATAATTTTTTTATTTTAACACAGGATTGATCCCAGAGGCCAGCGGGTGTCCACGGGTGGACCCCACAGGTGTCCGGAGGTTCTCATGTGGTCCCCGGCTGGTATCTGTGGTCCCTCGGGTGGTCCCTGTGAGTGTCCGTGGGCCCAAGGTGGTCCCCGTGGGTGTCCGGGGCCCCACAATGGGTCCACGGGTTGTCCCTGTGGGTGTTTGGGAGCTCCCGGGTCATCGACATGGAGTCTGGGGGCCCTTGAGTGGTTCCCACAGATGTCTGGGGGCCCTCGGGTGGTTCCCACAGGTGTCCGGGGGCCCACAGGGGTCCCCAGGTGGTCCCTGTGGGTTTCTGAGGGTCCTCGGGTGGTTCCTGTTGGCATCTGGGGGTCCTCCGGTGGTTCCTGTGGGCATCTGGGGGTCCTCGGGTGGTCCCCATAGGCGCCCGGGGGTCCTCGGGTGGTCCCCACAGGTCCTCACTGGCCTGCAGTACCAATCCTGTAGTAAAATTAATAAAGATGGCATACATTTCAATAAATACACCTCCTCTCATGCCCACCAAAACATACAGTAAAGTAAAGGGCAAAATAACTATTATCCAGATATGAACAATAGCTCATTTGCACATTATTAAAGAAAACATTAGCCAGCCAGCATAAATAAAGTGGAGTAGGAAGGGTGGTGAGCGCACATGTAGAATATATAGGAAAAATATAGATCAGTAATACAGTCTCATACAAATACAGAACAGAGTTCAATATATAGCAGCCCTATGGTAAAGTTTATGTGCTGTAGAAGTGGAAAAGAAGGGAGCCACACGCCCCCTGGTGGCGCTACTCTGTAGATACCGGAAAAGAAAACGTCTTTAACACATTTGAAATAACTTTAATCACAGCAGCTGTTGTCTCATGGTGTCCCCCGTCGTCACATAAACACAGTGACCTGTTAAACCCAATAGCCTCTTGGCAGAGGTAAGTCTTGTATGGGTAACCAATGTATATAAACAGAATGTGACTCACTGTTTGCTGCATAGGGACGTCTGGTAGCTGTGGCGTGCTCCAACCGGAACGGGTTTGTAGCAGTAGCAGGTAAAGCGGTGCAACTGCCCAGTGATGAAGAAAACAGACCGGGAACACTCAGATGACTGCAAAAGCTTTAATGGTACAAAAGCAACATAGACCCACTCTTACGCGTTTCACACGACTTAGCGCGCTTTATCAAAGAGTACAAATAACAAATAACTGATTCGGCTTAAAATACCCAGCCTGCCCAGCGGAATAGCCAATAGGAGCTAAATGAGCACTTAATATCATACACCTGGTGGAAGATAAACTCCTCCGAGTGTCACAAGACGAAAGATACAAGACGTAAATACAACCACAATGGCAGGGGGAGACAGTGACATTTAAAACATTAACCTAAGGGAGAAACTGTGAAACTTGAACTAATAGCTATAGATGTGAACCAATATAGTCTAAATAGATAAAATACTTTAGAACAATATAATCACAAAATACTCCCATGGAAATACTTTCAACAGTAATAAAAAAAAAAGATTAAAAACAAATAAAACATTGCTGCAAAAGATCATAACGGTACATGAAAAATAATAATAAAGCCCACGATATTGTTAGCAAAGTAAACATAAATAGCATATATATACCTAAAGTAAGACAAAAATGAATATAAATCTCTCAAAAGAAAACATCCAAGAACAGACATCTCCATGCATTGAAAAAATATTTAAAAGTTTTTCTGAATCTGAAAAAATCTTTAACTATCAAGTTTATAATCCTTCAATCTTTTGGAACTATCACCTGTGTCATACTATCCACAAGTATATATATACCATGACTATAAAGTTCTCCAATGCATAGGAATGTCTATATCAACATGTCATGGACAGATGGAAGAAATACCACATTCTTCTAAAGAAACACATGTTCCCAATCCTAAGTAACAAAAATTAACTAAACTAACAATTAAATTAACATGAAACCCAAAGGGGAAAAGGAGGGAAGGAAAAGGGGGGGGGGAGTGGGGAGGGAGGAAGGGGGGATGGGGGGGAAGGGGAGGGGTAGTAATGGAAGGAGGGGAAGGGGAAGGTAGAGGGGGGAGGGGAGGGAAGAAGGAGAGGAGGGGGAAGGAAAAAAGAAGGAGTAGACAGAAACATAACATCATAAATTTAAATTGTATCTAAAACACTATATAATATATAATCAATGCAAAAAATGTTGAAGCTCCCAGTCCAAATTCATTCCAAAAGGACTGAGAGTATCTAAAGAGAATATCCAAGACATTTCTTTACGATTGAGGAGATTTAACCTATCTCCTCCTCTTTTTAACGCCGGAACACATTCGACCCCTCTAAAGTGAAAATTTCTCAAACCACCCTGACTACATTGTATGAAATGTCTTGATACAGGATAATTTAAATCATTGTTCTTTATAGACCGGACATGTTCCATGATGCGTTGCTTAAGGGGTCTTGTTGTTCTCCCAACGTAACCCCTAGAGCAACCACACCAAATATAGTATACAACAAACTGTGTGTTGCAATTAATAAATGACTTAATTTTAAACATTTTTCCTGTTTTATTCTCTTTAAACATTTTGATGGGACATGCATATTGACAGATTTATTACTACTACAGTTATGTGCTGTAGTACTGTACACGGAGAGCCACCATAGCCGTCACGTGTTTTGCCTGTTGCGGTCCTGCAGTCACACGCGGGCAGAAAGACACTGTGCCAGAGCTAACAAGATGGCTGTTCGGAGCGGAAGTGTAAACTTATATGTGAGTTTATATTTACTTTTTTATGGTAATAAAGTGTGTACTTTTTTTTAACTCCCTGCCTATATCATCCTTTTTGGGACGGTACGCGGGACATGGGACATTGCACATTATAGATGACAACATTCTGTTCATGAAAGACATTGTAAAGATACCATTTGCTGAGAAGGGGCTCACACACGGCCGTGTGAGTAAAGCTATACTATCACGTATACTAGCCCTCGTTTTTGCAGAAACCTGCGCTTTATTAATCTACCCGCTTTTGATTCCACTTTATGCTCCTCCCTCTCCTCTCTCAGTTCTGCTTCAGACCCTGACAACCTAGTCAGGAACTACAACTCTGCCTTATCCTCCTCTCTTGATCTACATGCCCGCTTTCTCTCTGCCGTCCTCGCCCTTCTAATCCAAGACCCTGGCTAAATTCCCACACATGCATGCTGCATTCCTCCACTCGCTCCTCTGAACGTCTCTGGAGGAAATCTCATACGCTCGCAGACGTCCTTCACTACAAATGTATGCTGTCCTGTTTCAACTCTGCCCTCTCTCAGGCTAAACAAACCTACTTTTCATCACTAATCAACATGCACAAGTCTAACCCACGCCGACTCTTTTCTGTCTTTGACTCTCTAGTCGGACCACCCTCGGCTGCCTCCTTCCTCCATCTCACCTCAGGACTTTGCTGACTTTTTTAAGGAAAAGGTGGAATCTATACTGTACATCAGAACATCATCTGTTGCCTCCTCCCATCCCACACCGCTTCCTAACTCTCCTCCTGCCTTTCTTGACTCTTTTTCTGCTATCTCGGAAGAGGATGTGTCACTGCTGATCTCCTCTTCTCCCTCTACCACCTGCCCTCTTGATCCCATTCCTACCCATCTCCTAAACCTCTTGCTCCTTCAATCATCCCTATGCTCACACAGATTTTTTTTTCAACTTTCATTTTATTTGTGGGAAGCATATATACAGAAACTCACCTCCCATAGGCATACATTATAGACTCGCCACAGTTTTATGATGAACAGCTGTTGACTTTAACAGCACTAGACGCACCACATGCAAATACAAAAGACGAGACATACTTGACTCACAGTACTGGGGGGGGGAGGCAACACTAGGGGTGGGGGGGGGGAAGGGCGGGGGAAGGTCCCCTTCGTTGCTGGAGGAGGGTCCGAGCGGTCCTGAGATGTATAGTTGTCAGCATTTCCAGATCTGTTGCGCCATATAAGTGTTGGGTGGCTCTGACTAGCGTGTTCCTACGTCTGATTCTAGTCTATCACATCCAAGGAGAACCCATCTATTGTTATTAATGCAAAATTGAGGCGGCGTCCAGCCCCGGGATGATAACTTGTTCCAGCCAGGGGTTCCATATTTTTAGAAATTTAGTGCCAGAGTCGTTGACCCAACTCGTCAACTGTTCCATCTGGCAAACATGCCAAATTCTGTTCCTAATTTTGGGGATAATTGGGATCTCATTCTGCTTCCACAATGCCGCAATCTCGCAGCGGGTGGCAGTCGCAAAGTGCATGACCAGTTTGTGCGTCGTTCTAGACATGCCCCGGGGCCGCCTGCCCAACAGGAACAGCCACGGGTCCAGGGGGATCTCTAAGTCGAGCATCCCTTGCAGCCAATCTCGAATTTTTTCCCAAATCGGGACCACCCTTGGGCAAGACCACAGCATGTGTTTAAGGTCAGCCAATTCTCCGCACTGTTTAGGGCAGAGCGGAGAATAACCTCTGACAAATTTAGATAATTTGACTGGGGTGTGGTACCACCGCATGAGGACTTTATATGCGTTCTCCTTTAATGTGACACATATTGAACTTTTCGCTGCCGTTTGCAATATGTATTTCCAGTCATCGTCCTCTAAAGTCTCCCCTAGCTCTGTCTCCCACTGTCGTATGTATCGTAGGCGGGGGGAGTCCTTACCAGCCGGACAGACTACCTCCCTGTACATCCGAGATGTCAGTCCCCGTGTGTCCGTTGGTCTGGAACACAGCTGTTCAAAATTAGTTCGTGCCGGACGAACAGGGAATTTGTTATAAAATGCCCTGACCTGGAGGAATCTAAATAATTCTGAATTTGGGAAATTGGATGCCTCTTTGAACCAATCGAACGTCTTGATAGATCCCTTACGCCCCAGGTCCTTTAATCGATTATACCCTGCCTGCGTCCATTTTACAAAATTATCACTCGACAGCCCCGGAGCAAAGTCCGGATTGCCCCATAGGGGGGACATTAGTGTGTGGGGGGTGGTTAGGTTAGCTTTGAATTTAGATGTCTCCCAGACCGCCAAGGAGTTCGCCACTGCGCAGAGCGGAGTTCCAATGCCCTTTTTGCATCGTTTTGGTAGCCAGATCAAGTTATGGAGTGCAACTGGCGCACAGCATTCTCCCTCCAATTCTGTCCATCTTCTATTTGTGGGGTCCGCGTGCCACAGAATAATTTGGCTTAATTGTGCCGCTTTATAATACGCCAACAGGCAAGGTACCGACAGTCCTCCTTTTACTACTGGTTTAGTCAGTAGATTTTTTGCAATACGTGGGCGTTTTTTATTCCAAATAAATTGGATGATGTGAGCTTGAAGGGCTTGGATCTCAGATTTAACCAGCGGTATTGGTAGGGTCTGAAACAGATATAGTAGCCTAGGCAGCAAGTTCATCTTTACACTACTAATCCTGCCAAACCACGATATCCCGTAACCTGCCCAAACCCTGAGATCCTCTTTGAGCATCGTCATCATCTTGGGGAAGTTTGCCTTATATAAAGTATTATAATCCTTGGTGATATATACCCCTAAATATTTGATAGCGGAGGGTTGCCATTTGAAATTGAAGTTTAGTTCTAATAATTTTTCCGTTGGTTTTGGCAGATTGATATTGAGCGCCTCTGACTTGGCCTGGTTAATTTTAAACCCTGAGACCATGCCAAATGTGCCCAGGATCTCAAAGACATTGGGCAGGGTTGTCAGTGGCTTAGAGATCGTTAGGATCACGTCGTCTGCGTACAATGCAGCTTTATGATGCTGACCCCCTGTCTGAATTCCTGTTATATTGGGGTTTAATCTTATATGGGCTGCAAGGGGCTCAATGCAAAGGGCAAAGAGTAGTGGGGACAGCGGGCAGCCCTGACGGGTCCCGCTCCGTATATTAAACAGATCCGATGGGAAACCTTGGTGTCTTACTCTCGCAGTGGGACCTGAGTATAGGGCCATTATGGCCTCCAGCAGGCGGCCCCCAAACCCAAACACTCCCAGCGTCTCTCGTAAGTAAGACCAATCAATACGATCAAATGCTTTCTCGGCAACCAGGCTCAACACCATTGACGGAATATCTTTCTTTTTTGCCAAATCAATCAGGTCTATTATCCTTCTGGTGTTATCTGCTGCCTGTCTGCCTGCAACAAAGCCCACTTGATCCGGGTGAATCAGACCCGGAAGGACGCTACCCACCCTGTTAGCTATGAGTTTGGAAAAGATTTTAATATCCGAATTAATCAGGGAGATTGGCCGGTAGCTCTTGTAGTCTACCGGGTCCTTACCGGGTTTGTGGATCACTGAGATTGACGCCTGGAGCATCTGGGTCGGGAAGGGCTCTCCCTCCAGGATCCCATTAAATAGTTTCAACAGATGGGGGGCTAGGACCTTACAAAAATTTTTATAGTATAAATTGGAGTAGCCATCGGGGCCCGGGGCTTTGGCTGGTTTAAGGGACTTAATTACCTCCGTTATCTCTTCCAAGGTGAAATCACCTTGTAAGGCCTCTTTCTCCGCCCTGCCCAGGGTCGGGAGCTGCGCCTCCGACAGGAACCTCGTTAAGGTAGCTGAAGTTTTTGGACCGTGGGCAACCTTGTCTCCATCATATAGTGTAGCATAATATTTCTGGAATGCTTCCACTATCTGTTTTGGATCGGAGGTAAGGACGCCCTGTTGTGTTCGAATTGTAGCTATCCTAAAATTTGGGAGCTTGTTTCGGAGCTTATTGGCTAGTAAGGTATCTGGCCTGTTGGCTTTTTCATAAAATCTGCGTTTGGACCATGCTAACTCCTTCTCGGCCTGGGAGGATAACACCAAATTAAGGGCCGCTCTAGTATCAATTAATTCTTGCCACGTGTTCTGGTTTTTGTCTGCGGAATGTTGTGCAGTGAGGAGTGTTAATTTCGCCTGCAGCTCAGTTGTTTTAGAGGCTTTTTCTCGTTTCCGCTTACCGGCTATACTCATAAGGAATCCCCTGAGAGTAGCCTTATGGGCCTCCCAGAGTGTGGCCTGCGACTGCACGCTTCCTTCGTTTTCTCTAAAGAAATCCTTTATCCGGTCCTTAATCGCCCTCTCGGTAGCGGGGGCTTTGAGGAGAAGCTCATTTAGCTTCCAGTTTGCTCTGGGTCTGTCTAGGTCTGCTATCCTGCACCTCAGCTCGATAGGTGCGTGGTCGGACCACGAGATCTCATGGACCCCTGTATGGCCCACCACTGGAACCACTCTGCTTGACACTAGGAAGTAGTCTGTTCGGCTGTATCTGTCATGGGGGTGCGAGTAAAAAGTGTATTCTCGGGTCACGGGGTGTTGTCCTCTCCACACGTCCGTCAACTGACAGTCGTGGAGGCCCTTGCGTATGGTTAATAGGTCCTGTCTATGGGCTGTGTTAATTTGAGTGCATCTGTCCAGGTCGGGGTCCATTGTGCGGTTTAGGTCACCCGCGAGAAAAATACTGCCCTTGGCTATTTTATGTAATTTGGCAAAGAATTGTTCGAAGAAAACGGGGTTTTGCTCACAAGGGGCATATAGTGAAGCTAGAGTTACCTGTTGGTTTTGTATTGTGCCCGTTAAAATTATGAATCTACCTTGTGGGTCTGCATATTGTTTGTCGATGGTCAGGGCAAGTCTATTGTGTGTAACTATTGCTACACCTCTTTTTTTGACATCCGCAGATGCTAAGTACAATGTTCTATAGCCCTTATCTAGAAATTTTGGATGGTTTAGGCGGGAAAAGTGAGTTTCCTGCAGGAAAATAATATCGGCCTTTCTACGGTTATATTCTCTGAAGGCAATTCTTCGTTTAATGGGACTATTGAACCCCTTCACATTATGTGAAATCATAATAATGTCACTACTCATCTGGGCGATGTATTCTGGACCGTCTGCTTATCAGTTGATCTGAAGTAATTGATGTGGATATTCGGCTTATCCTGCTGTGTCCCGCTCGGGTATCTCTCCTTCTTGGTATCTGACATCGTCCGACCTCCTTCGTTCCATATCTGGATCTGTAGGGACTGCGGCCCGCGGCCAGGGGGGGGCGACACATATAGGGAGGGGGGAGGGTAACATGTAGACAAACAGAGAAAACATTTATTAGAACAGTGGTCACTTGACCTCGGTAACAGTACCGTGGTCTCGTGATCCTCGCCCCTGGGCTCCCGGCGGGGGAGAACTGACGCGCACCCATCTGGCGCCCCCTCCCCTCCCGTGCCGCCCAACCCTCCCAGGGGACTTTGCCGGGGACCCCGGATGTTGTCCACCGAGGCCCCGACATGGAGCTCATGCAGAGGACAGAACCGGCTTGAACCCCACCGCCCGTCCCCGCCCTGGAAATGGTCTTTGCAAAAACAACGGAAAATACTAACATTAACATGTCAACTTGAGGCTGCACTAAGCCCCTACTCCCTCCATAGAATTTTCTGTGTTCTGGACATACTGTCCCCTCAAAGTACGGGGGTCGTTAGGGTATAATTTCCCCCCCTCTTCCCCCCTCATCCTAGCTGTGTATATTCCACCCTCCCGTGGCCGCGGACTTCTATATGTATCCTGATCTCCTCCTTATGTCAGCTATTGGGCGGATCGGTTTATTGCCCCTATCTGATCGCGTCTGGTTGCTCTTGGGGCAGAGGGAGTGTAGCTATTGCTTGCGTCCCTTCACTATGAACCTCATCCTCTCCTTGTTTGTTCTCTATAACCTCCCCCTACAATCCTATCAACCTCCTTCTTCCCATTTACTTTCCTAACCTAGCTTATATCTCTCATTTCGTGACAGCCCGTGACTGCTAGCCTTCCTTTCTTTCACCTGAATACCTTCTTGCTTCTGCTACTTGCTATCTCCCGCTATCTACTTACACATCCCTCTCATTCCGTCTTCACTCCTATCTAAACTTGCTTATCCCTCGTCACTTTCTAATGCTTTCTCTCTCTGCTCTGATTCTACCTGTGTGGTCACTTTCTCCGTCCATCTTTCTTTCTTTCAGTCTCTTTTTGTCCTACCGCTATTCTGATCCCTCCTCTACTCCTCTCTCCTACTTCCTTTTCCTTCTGGTCCTGCAGTGTGCTGTGCGAAGCCTCCCCCTGCCCCTCGGGACGGTTCCCCTCCCCCTCGTGTCCCTGGTGGAATGGCCCTCGGGACACCGGTTTTCTGTTCCTGCAACTGCTTTTGACCTCCTCTCTGCTGCTGGCGGACTCCAGGTGGCGCTGCAGTATCCCGTGGTAGTCTCGGAATCTCCTCGGTTCCGTCTGTCTTCTCCGTCTCTCTTTAGTGCGCGCACTCCATTTCCGCCTCCTTCAAGATGGCTGTCTCCTAGACCCGCCCCTTCCGCTGACGTTTTTCCTTTGGCCGCCATCTTGGAATGGGCCGTCCTCGGGAGAAGAAGTGTCTGCTCCTGCTGCTGCTGCCACCCCCTTCAACAGGGTATGTTTCCCGCTAAGTGAGCGCTTCCCGCCTAAATTGCTTCCGCGTTCTGCGTGTCATGCTGGAAGCTTTCCTTACCCCATTTTGGCTGTCCTTTGGGGACCACGAGGTGAGTGTAAATTCTGTTTGCAGGGCTTCTGGATATGGGGATACCGGCCAGTCAGCGTCACGACGAAGGTCCACAGGCTCGGGGGTATTTGTTGGAGGGAGATCTTTAAAGTTCTATTTGGGGCTGTGCAGTACTTATAACGTGTAACGTGTAACTTTAGGTTTTAACTGAGCAGTTTATTCGTCTGCTAAAATCTACTAGCTTAGCTAGTTCTTGTGAGGTTTGGGTCCTGGGCAGCCCTTTTCTTAGCCGTTTTCCCCGCTGAGGACCACGAGGGACCCGGGCTGGGCTCCTCCGTCTCCCCCTCCGCGGCCACAGGCCCTGTGCCCAGACCCAGTTGTTGTAGGAATCGTGGGCCTTCTTCTGGGGATTTGAGATGGATCGGGCGGCCATTACGTAAGACCACGAGGCCAAAGGGAAATGTCCATCTGTAACGGACAGCTTTCTCTCTCAGGGCCCTTGTTATCGGCCATAGGTCTCTCCTGCGGGCTAGGGTGATGGGGGAGAGGTCCTGGAAGACCAAGATTTTGGCTCCCTCAAATTCCATGGAAGGGGTATTGCGAGAGCATTTCAGTATTTCCTCCCTCGTGCGGTAGTAGTGCAGGCGGATTATTATATCTCGTGGGGGGTCCGCAGGTTGCGGTCTGGATCTGAGCGCCCGGTGGCAGCGGTCCATGTGCAATAGGTCTGCGGGGGACTCTGGGCATATATGCTGTAGCCATCTTGTCACAAACTCCTCGCAGTCCCCCACAGACTCCGGGATCCCCCTGAGACGCACATTATTGCGGCGGTCTCTGTTCTCGGCATCCTCTTGCCGCTCACGGAGCTCGTTTATCTGAGCTTGGAGATCCCCCGTTTTTTTAGTGTTTTTTTCCGTTGCCCTCACATTTGTGTCCAACTGCACCTCTATGTCCTGGACCCAGGACCCCAGGCCCCCCACTTCTTTGGCTAGAGCCCGGATCTCTGCTTGCAGGATTCCTTTTAGGTCGTTGTACAACCGTTCAATATCGCAGCGGCGAACCGGTAGGAGTCCTTGATCACTCGGCTCTCCGTCTCCCTCTGATTCAGAGCCCGCGCAGGAGGTGGGGGCCGCCGCCGCCGATGTGCTGCGGAGTCTCCCCTCTCCAAAGTACTCGGGGAGACCCTTCTTGTTAGGGGTCTTAGACGTTTTTTTTGACATCTTGGGGTATCTGCTCGTTGTTTGGGGGAATTATAGTTGCTTTTTGTGAGTTGATCCGTGTTTTTTATATTGAATTGTCAGAGCGGGGCACGGAGCATCAGGGTTATGCTGCCATGCTATCTGACATCGCGCATGCGCTCCTACTTGTTCCTCGCTCACACAGATTTTTAACTCTTCCCTCTACTCTTGCACCTTTCCATCCTCCATCAAGCATGCAGCCATTATACTATTACTCAAAAACAGCAAGCTTGACCCTACCTGTCCTTCTAACTATCGACTCTCTCCCTCCTGCCATTTGCCTCCAAACTCCTTGAACGTTTTGTATTCTCTCGATTGCTACACATTCTCAACACCTATTCTCTTCTAGACTCTCTACAATCTGGCTGCCGCACTGCTCACTCTACTAAAACAGCCCTCATTAAAATAACCGATGACCTCCATGCTGCCAAAGACAGAGGTCATTACACTCTGCTCATATTACTCGACCTATCTGCAGCATTTGACACCGTGGACCACCCTCTTCTCCTCCACATTCTCCATACTCTTGGTATTCGGAACAAAGCCCTATCCTGGATCTCCTCTTACCTCTTCCATCGTACTTTCAGTGTCACTTTTGCCAACACCTCCTCCTCCTCTATCGATCTCTCTGTGGGGGTTCCCCAGGGCTCTGTCTTGAGACCCCTTCTCTTTTCTCTTTACATACTCTCTCTAGGTGACCTAATCACATCTTTTGGGTTTAAATATCACCTCTATGCTGACGACATACAAATTTACCTTTCAACCCCTGACCTTACACCTGCTATACAGACCAAAGTTTCTGAATGTCTCTCTGGAATATCATCCTGGATGGCCATCCGCCGACTGAAACTTAACATGGCAATAAAAGAGCTCCTTATACTTCCTCCCAAACCTGGCCCTACTACCTCCTTCCACATTACTGTTGGAAATACGATCATTCACCCAGTAGCACAAGCACGCTGCTTAGGGGGTACACTCGATTCCTCTCTCACATTCTCCTCTCACATTCAAAACGTTTCTAAAACTTGTCGCTTTTTCCTCCGCAATATCACAAAGATACGCCCTTTCCTCTGTTACCCAACTGCTAAAACTCTGACTCAGGCCCTCATTCTCTCCCGTCTCGATTACTGCAACCTCCTGCTCTCCAGCCATCCTGCCTGTCACCTGTCTCCCCTACAATCTATCATAAACCCTGCTGCCAGAATCACTCTACTCTTTCCTAAATCTGTCTCCGCGTCTCCCCTCCTGAAATCCCTCTCCTGGTTTCCGATCAAATCCCGCATCTCACACTCAATTCTCCTCCTTACTTTTAAAGCTTTACGCTCTTCTGCCCCTCCTTACATCTCAGCCCTAATTTCTCGCTATGCACCATCCCGACTCTTGAGTTCTTCTCAAGGATGTCTTCTTTCTACCCCCTTTGTATCTAGAGCCCTCTCCCGCCTTAAACCTTTCTCATTTTCTGCCCCGCACCTCTAGAATGCCCTTCCCCTCAATACCCGACGAGCACCCTCTCTATCCACCTTTAAGACCCACCTTAAGACATATCTGCTTAAAGAAGCATATGAATAGCACTGTGGATAATCCTGGACACATGCTACACAAAGCTTGGCATCCTGCAGACACACTTACTAGAATTCCCTCCTACTGTCTCTATACGTTCCCCTACCTACCATTTAGATTGTAAGCTCCTCGGAGCAGGGACTCCTCTTCCTTAATGTTACTTTTATGTCTGAAGCACTTATTCCCATGACCTGTTATTTGTTATTGGGTATTTATATGATTACAGCATGTATTACTATTGTGCTACAGTATGTACATTTATGGCATTATATAAATAAAGACATTCAATACAATACAATAAAATTCAATACATATCTATAATTGCTTATCTCATTCCCTGACCCCAGAGTAAGGTGTATACCTTTACCGTAAGGCTGCTATATATTGAACTGTGTTCTGTATTTGTATGAGACTGTATTACTGATTTTTTTCCCCTATATATTCTACATGTGCGCTCACCACCCTTCATACTCCCCTACCATTTGATGATCAAGGGATGATCCCCCTCAGGTTGAGCTACAGAAACAACTAAGGACCAGTATAAATATCACTATCTGTTTTTCCTTTTTCTTTTCTATATGGTGCATATTTTGATCTTGTCGCCTGATATAGAGGCAAGGATACTAAATATGTCCTAAAGTATTGTGAGGGAGCACTGTAGTGATCTCTATTTTCACATTTAGAATAAATAAAGTAAATAAAATCTGTTCTACTTACCCATGCCATCATGAATGGTGTCCTCATCAGCATACTGCAGGGCCATGTCCTCCGTTGCCAGAAAGAATACATACAAAAATACAATCTAATGGCCCCTATCCCCTTAATCACCTTAGCGGTTGAAAACATCTATAGTATTAAGGGGTTAACCCAGCCTCCCCCACTACCCACCCAGGTGGCCTAACCAGCCACCCAGGAAACTACCCCCACCCTTCACCCATTCATTGGTACAGTGGGTACATCATGCACATATAATATGGGAATGATGTAAAACTATAGCAATAAATGGTGAAACTAAAATAAAAACAGGCCCATAATACAACACATTACATATAAAAAAATCAAATCAGTACAAATGCCAATAAACCAATTGATTGGCACACATAATTTGGGCATGATTTAACACTATGCCAGTCAATGGTCAACCTATAAAAAAATCAATCACCAACAATAACAAATGCAATCCAATGAATCACCAAATAAACAAAAATAAACAAGCAAACACAACAAAATTACTACCAATCAGTTAATCAAATACCAAATAAACACCAGAATTAACTATTCCAACACCAAAAACAAAACCATCAATAAATAAAATAAATCTCCAAATAAACACCATCATTGAAAATCAAAACACCAAAAATAAACCACTATTAAAATGCAAACATCAAAGAAAACCCTGAAATCTGTTCTACTTACCCATGCCATCATGAATGGTGTCCTCATGAGCATACTGCAGGGCCATGTCCTCCGTTGCCAGAAAGAATACATACAAAAATACAATCTAATGGCCCCTATCCCCTTAATCACCTTAGCAGTTGAAAACATCTATAGTATTAAGGGGTTAACCCAGCCTCCCCCACTACCCACCCAGGTGGCCTAACCAGCCACCCAGGAAACTACCCCCACCCTTCACCCATTCATTGGTACAGTGGGTACATCATGCACATATAATATGGGAATGATGTAAAACTATAGCAATAAATGGTGAAACTAAAATAAAAACAGGCCCATAATACAACACATTACATATAAAAAAAATCAAATCAGTACAAATGCCAATAAACCAATTGATTGGCACACATAATTTGGGCATGATTTAACACTATGCCAGTCAATGGTCAACCTATAAAAAAATCAATCACCAACAATAACAAATGCAATCCAATGAATCACCAAATAAACAAAAATAAACAAGCAAACACAACAAAATTACTACCAATCAGTTAATCAAATACCAAATAAACACCAGAATTAACTATTCCAACACCAAAAACAAAACCATCAATAAATAAAATAAATCTCCAAATAAACACCATCATTGAAAATCAAAACACCAAAAATAAACCACTATTAAAATGCAAACATCAAAGAAAACCCAGAAATAAACAATTAAAAACACCGCAAAAAATGCCATAATAAAACATGAAAATGCAAAATACATAGCATACAAATTGGAAAAAAAATGAGCCAAAATACATATAAAACACATAAAAGCAACCATTTGGCAAATCAACCATTGCTTCTTACTGTATGTATTTACAGCCCTAAACGGGCATACATAAATACATTAGCAATGAATGTGTCAACAAAAAAAAATCCAATACCAATAAAAATACAGTGAAAAAAACTGTAAAATAAAAATTAACATACATTCTTTTTTTTCCTTACCTTTAGGGTGAAAGGTGGGGGTAGTTTCTTGTTGAGGGTGGTTAGGCCTCCTGGGTGCGTTGTATGGGAGGGGCGGTTAACCACCTTAATTACTATAGCAGTAATTAACCGCTATGGTGATTAAAGGGTTAAGGGCCATTAGATTATATTTTTGTATGTATTCTTTCTGGCAACGGAGGAAATGGCCCTGCAGTATGCTGACGAGGACGTCCTTCATGATGGCAGGGGTAAGTAGAACGGTTTTTATTTACTTTATTTATACTGCCTGGCTAAAGCTTTCTTTAATAATGTGCAAATGAGCTATTATCCATATCTGGATAATAGTTATTTTGCCCATTACTGTACTGTATGTGTTTGGGGGGGGGGGGGGTGTATTTATTGAAATGGAGGCCGTCTTTATTAATTTTACTACAGGATTGGTACTTCAGAACACCTGAGAACCCCCAGATGCCCATAGGAACCATCCGAGGACCCCCATATGCCCACATGAACCACCTGAGGCCCTTGTGGGGCCCCTGGACACCTGTTGGAACCACCTGAGGGCCCACGGACGCCCATGGGAACCACCCGAGGACCCCCGGACACCCATACGGACCACCCATGGACCCCTGCGGGGCCCCCGTAAACCTGTGGGAATAACCCGAGGGCCCCCAGACATCTATGGGAACCACCCGAGTGCCCGCAGACACCAATGGGATGACCCGTGACCCTTGTGGGGCCTTCAGATACCCACGGGGACCACCTGAAGGCCAACAGACACCAGCAGGACCACCTGAGAACCCATGGACTCCCCAGGGAAACACTCGCAGGCACACAGACACTCGCAGGGATGACCCGAGGACCCCCAGACACCGGTGGGAACCTTCAGTGGACACCTGCCAGCCTCTGTTATCAATCCTGTGTTAAAATAAATAAATAAGGATTTTATGTGGGGGCACAGGGGGTGGGTTGTGTATTGGTGGTTATTACATATTTTAATATAAATTTTAATACTAGTGTAGATGAGCAAGGGGTCTCCGGAAAAGAACCTTGTTGATTTGAGGTCCGGGGATACAGGCTCGGTTATGGGGTGCCATTATCTCCTATGCATGTAAATGTCCTGCGTCACGTGATGGTTGGATTAAAATGCATAGGAGATACTGGAACCCCATAAAGGGCCCGGAATATTTGGAATCAGGGGGTCCCCGGACCTCAAATCACCGCGGTTCTGCTCTGGAGACCCCTGCTCATATACACTAGTAATAAAAATTAAAAAACATTTATTTCTGACAAGATTTGTGCAGGGAGAAGCGACTCTCTCTGTGCAGCTCTCTCTGCAGCATAAAGGAATCACTGGGTAAGGCCTTTTCAGAGGGTCGATCTTCAAGCCGCTTTCTACTCGCCCGTCTTGTGAATTTTGCTATCAAAGGTAATCGAGGCTTTCCGAAAACCGTGATAGCAACGCTCACAAAAACGGCGATTTAAAAGGCCTGGCAATTTTGTTTTATGAACCTTTAGTGCATAGGCACCTCAGTCTCTATTGATCTGTTATTCCCGTGTATCTACATGTGTGCTTTTGTTTGGTTTGACCTGTTTTTGGTCCCTCTGGATAGTTTTGGGACTTTATTATGCTAGTTTTGAGCTGCAGGTCCAGCGGAAGTTGTCGTTCCAATAATTTTCCGTGTGATCATTTTAATCCAGTTGCTTTAGGGTTTGATGGGTTTATTGTATACAAATGTTTCCTCTGATTGCCTTAAACACACAACTATGCTTTGTAAAAAAAAAATCTTTACTTTTGGACTGTTCTTCTTTAATTTCCTGCAGGGGCTGTGTGTTGTGCACAACTTTAAAGGAACACATGGAACTCCATCCAAACCTAAACCTGAAGATCCCAGGGGGATGCCCCTAATGGCTTTTCCCAGAGTTGAAAGTCCTCTTGAGACATTAAGTGCACAGGTATTGTATTCATTCCTATACATTTTTTCTTTGAAACTTCACTTAAAAGTAATTTGTTATGTTGCTCAGCATACAGACTAAGGACTGCATCCATAGTCGGCAAGAGCATGACTAACCGTGAGGGGGCGCGCGGTGTGCGAGGAATCAGTTAAATTTGATTCCACGTCACGACAACCAGGTTACATATGTGGTTCATCCAATCAGGGCGAACCAGCTCCATCACGTCACGGACGTGCCCCCGACATGCCTCCATGTGGCGTCTAGCCTGGCCACAGATCACTGCAGCTAAAAAGCGGGTGACGGTACACATGTGGACACGAGTGCGTAGTCACCATGGACCCATAGCTTAGACATGGCCCGATTCATCTTCTCCAGAGCCGCAGGAAACAAAGCATTTTCCTTACTCTGAAGAAGTTCAGCAGAGCCAAAGGCTTCATGTTAGTGAACCAGCTACTTTCCCCAAGGATTTCCAGGGGAATATTGACTGAACCAATCCCCGGCTCCAGCTGGGCTACATATTTATGCAACAAATCTATTTGTTTTTCTATTCTTTATATTGATACATATACTGTGCAAGTATAATGTATACCATCTCGTTATCCATTGAAGAAATAGCAGTTATCCTTATGCCCTATTACAAACCTCTTACTCCAATAAATATCATATCAGCTAAATTCCTATCAATTCATTTGATTGTAGGCTTTATTTTCCTTTCTGTGTATCTACTAGAGTTGGGCGATAACAGAAAAAAATCCCACATTAACGATATCAATAAATTTTTCACGATAACAATATGTATATCGTAATACATTTTTTCAAATAAAAGTCTTAAAATGTAAATCGAAAATAGAATGTGTTCTCAAAATAAATACAATTCGCAAACCCTTTCCAGGTCTGCACTTCACCTTTTCTCACCTACACTGATCCCATCACCCTAACATCCCCCTCATCCACCCACCCCTCATCCCATCACTCTCACCCGTAGATACTCCCTCCATTAAAAAAAACACATTTAATTTAAATGTAATGGGTATTCCCTGTGAATACAGACGCTACTACTGCTGTGTATAACTGTGTGGCTCTCAGGAGCCTAAGCCTCCGCTCGGGGAGCCTGGGGTACATACATATAATACAATCTCGTGGTGCAACGCCTCCACCTGGGAGGTATCCCAATGGAGTGGGAGGAGGCCCTCACAGGAAACAATCACGGTGAGCAAACGGTTGTAAAACAGAACAGGCTTTACTGCATATAGGAGCATAACATATACTAATCACACTAAAGGTTAGCACTGCATAAGGATATCACATAATCCCCACACCCACCACCGTGTACCCCCACACCATGTCCACAGTATGACCCCCCTTGTCCCGTGGTCAGCGCTGCCACTATGTGAGAGTACTCTCGTGTGTGCAAATGCGTAACGTTACCTGCCCAGTGCGACGGCACCTGGGCATTAAAGATTCTTCACAAAGGATCAGACAAGCTTTCTGGCGATGTCCGTTTCCTCCGGTGAGAAGATCTGTGAGGGCGGTCCACCTTTGGTACAGCTCCGCTCACTCTGCTGAGCAGGCTTGAGCTCAAGCCTTGGGATGGGAAGCGCAGCGTCTGCTGTGTCCCTAACTAACACTTGATAGTAAGGGGCAGGGTCCCTAACCTGGGGCCTGTCCCTGAAACAACTCAAGCTACTGGGTGGCTCAGGGCTAGCTGGGGCCTAGGGGGCTGCTGGCCTAGTGCAGGGAGTCACCGACTCCTGCACCCTACATCCTTCCCCTAGCTTCTAATGGCGCCGACTGCCTTGCTCCAAAACCTCACGAAATGTATCTAATCTCCTCTGCAGAGAGATGCTACAGCCCTATTGGCTCCCTGGCATCACGTGAGGTCCCCTAAGGCTCATGGGATCTGTAGTCCCTGCTTAGAGCCCTATTGTCATTGGTGGCATTCTCGCGTGCTTGTACTGCGCATGCGCGAGCTTTAGGGGCCTCCCTTCGCCTCGATTCGTACTGCGCATGCGCGAGGCAATGAACAATGGTGGCGCCCTGCAACGGGAGCCGCCAGGAGCCTCGCAACGCGACTGCGGCCCTAGCAACCGGCCGCACGCGTCCCCGGCGACCGGCCGCATTCTGGGAAGAGGAGCGCTATGCACGCACACGCCCCCGGACCTCCCCGCGAGCGGCTGCTCTGCTTTCGACTGCCGCAGTGAGTACCCAGAGGGGGGCCCCGCAAGACAGAGGGGAGACCTGGCTTCATCAAAAAAATTAAAAATACATAAAATATGTTTTATATCATTTTTAAATGTTCCTCTGACATGCTCCCTGACCAGTGTACATTTCATCTTACTGTAGGTCCCCTAGCAAAACAAGCAGGAAATTAATGATGTCGCTACTGTACGTCATGGGACTACTGGAATGCTAGACCACATGACATAGTAGCTACATGTACACAAAATGGAGCACCCCTGTGATACCTATAACAATGCAAAGTATATTCAAATAGGTTAGATTTTCTCAGGTGTGCTCCTTCGTGTGCACAGGTAAAGTATCACTCCACATGTTGTTTAAAGCTGTATTTTGGGTGGTATATAGCAATTGAGACCGTAAATACCTCAAAATTGGTAAGATCTCTCGATCTCTTTCATAGCAAAGTTTTTTTTAATCAATCCCCACATTTTGCACTTGCAAATAAATGTAATATTTGCAGAGAATAATTTGCTCATCTCTACTGCAGAGGAGGAAATTGGGATCATTTTGTAGTTTATATGCAGTCTAGAAGAGCAGGAGATGATTCAAACATTTTTAAGAGATTCTAAGGCAGAAAGGTTTGAGGCAACTAGGCCAAATTGTTGCAATAATCAATACAGGAAAGAACAAGAACATGCATTAGTGTTTTTGTAGTGAATATCTCTGCAATGGAAATGTGTTTGTACATTTTACTAAGGGTCAAAATATCAGGTGTTTTTTTTTTTTTTTAGGTGTGTGACAGAGAAGAATACAAACATTATGGAAAAGAGCAGATATTGACATTTAGAAGAGAGGATTTTATTTGTTTTAATTATTTTGTTCGTGTATAGCACTGCTAGTTTTATGTAGCACTTTACAAACACAGTCCCTGCCCCGTAGAGCTTACAATCAATGTTTTTTGGTGAGATAAAGTGACTTGCCCAAGGTCACAAAGAGCTGAAACCGGGAATTGAAACAGGTTCCCCTGCTTCAAACTCAGCGCTAGTTAATGTATTTACTCACTGAGCCACTCCCTCTCCACATGATACCATCTTACTACAATAGGGTATGGTGTAAGAGAAAGAGACCATCATACAATAGCTGGCAAGTCTTAGGCCTCGTTCAGGGTGCTGGCTTCAGAGGGAGGGCGTGCTGACGTGCGTGCTGCCGTGAGCAACAAAGTATTCAATTTGAATACTGGTTTTCAGGGTAGCAACTGCCCTGCCTCCGAAGCCAGGAGTTGCCGCTGACTACAGCTTCAATAAACGAAAATTTCGTTTTTTGGAGCTGAAGCAGCGTCACAGGGACCAAGGCAGCCAATGAAATCATTCTTCAGAATGATTTCATGACTGCAACTTGGATACTTACCCTGCCGTCTGTAACCCCGCCCCCTCCCCAAAGCTGAAAAGTCTGCTGGGGGATAATCACATGTCGCCCAGAAAACTGCAGCACTGCCTCCCTCACGCCCTCCCTCCGAGTCCTCAGCTGGCACCCTGAACGAGCCCTTAACAGCAGACTCATGTTACATACAGTTAGTTAGAGCTACTTTGCAGCCTACAGAATAAGGTACTTGATTACATTTATTATTGATTGAATAAGAACCACTATACACAATAAAGAATTTTGCTTCCTAAAAGTTAGTGTGATGCTGTATTTCTCATATTTTCCTGTCTTTCAGAATCACTCTTCTTCTATGACTGAAGTTACCTGAAAATGCCAGTGGAGAAAAAAAATGGTTTTTATATTACCCGCTAGTGCAAGAACTCCAAGAAACACAGTTACTCAATGTAAAACTGTGCTTACCAGTGTTATGTTATATCTAGTTAGAGGCTGATGTTTTGTACATTTTTGTTTAAGGAAGTGATGTAGCTTGCCCTGATTTCTTTTTTTCAATGTCAACTTCAACATTCTGTGCTTCTGCCATAATTTGACTTTCTCCTCTTATGGTATATGGTGCACTGAAATACAGCATCTTTTGAATTGTTGATGTTATGTGATCATGTTTGTATACAATTTTTGTATTATTTTATATGCATTGAATTGCAATGTAAATTACAGTAAATGCAATCATATACTTTTACTTTTGTTTCTTTACTGACTGGACGATTTTCTACAAGAATTGTGTACAGGAACGAACATAACATTTTTGCCTTGTGTAATGTGCTATTTAACAGATTTGCAAAGATTTTTTTTCCGTAGGTTTAGGAACGTTTAACTACAGGAATGCGTATCTCCATACAATACTTACTGTACAACTCAACTTATTGCTGAGTAGAATATGATTTTGTTAGTGTTAATAAAACAAATATTAGGAAGTGGGACACTTCTAAACCCTCTTTTGTTTCAATGTTAATTTGGCACTTTAGATTTTTACAGAATACCTAATTCAAATGATTTTATTTGCAGCTGATTTCGATATTATCTACTGTTATCATTTCAGAGAATAAACATATGTTTGTACATTTACTGAACTCACTTTATATATGAAAAAGATGAAAAGATATTTACAGTGCTCACATCATTTAAAAAAAAAAGAAAGAGGTTTGATGAACATCTGGTTACTGTATGGATTTCTGTTGTGTTAGCGCTACTTACTTTTTTATTTCCAGCATGATGACCACTGGTTTGTCTCAATTTTATAAAGAAGACAATGTATGATGACTAATGGAAAATATGTATAAAATGATGTAATTGTTACCAGGTTCTATTATTTATGGTTGTTTCCTAAAATAACAAGTTAAACAAAAGTTTAAATCTTGAAATCTTAAATGTGAACATTTCTATAAAATAAGGTCATAGATTTTCTTTTCCTTATACCATAAAACACATTTTGGTCAATTTTCTGTACAGTACAGTACATGCCAAGATATATCACTTTCGTGTTTTGAAATGAATGTCTGTATTTAATTCTGGGTAATCCAGTGGTAGTTGGTGATGTTTACATTTTAAAAATTTCTTGAGCAATAAACTGTTCAGTTTTACTCAGTTTGTCAAAATTGTTTTATTGAAAAACATTTTAGACAACATGAAATTGGAGTTTAAGGAACAGTATGTAGGAAATAAACTTGGGAAAGTCTTTCAAATGAAGATGATAAATAGGGGATATTAATACTTGTTTTTACTTATACAATGAATGGGGAAATTGATTTAAAGGGTGGAGCATTTCAGTTCTTACAATTAGAAGGAACAGACATATTACCTCAAAGCTATAGATGAAGACAAAAGTAACAAAAAAGCAATAACAATAATTTGAAAGGAGTTGCAGTAAAATGCAGCAGTAATGTAAAAATTATATCTAAAAAAATATGTTGCTAATAGGTATTTAAAAAAGAGAATATAGACTCTTTTGGGCATAAATTATCCACAGTGAAGTTAATGTGGGGGAATATATACAAAAATGAGTTATGGAACATATTATTTGCCTCATTACAGTGTATGGAATAGTGGAACCCCTACACAAAATCTACAAATCCCTAAAGTTTAATAAATGATGAGCAAATTAAGCCACTTTAGCTTTAAAATTCAAATTGAACAACCAACATTCTTACTTTCCTTGCAGTTTCACTCCCAGTGCAGATGGAATGGATACATTATGTTGCTTTTTTTCCTTCCAGTCTGTCACACCCCTGGTTGCCCTGGCAACATCTCCAGTCCTCCAAGTTAATGGGCTTTCCCATTCCCCCCTGTCCCTGCTGACAGTTAGTTTGGCCTGACCCCTATCCCTGTGTCACAAGCAGTACCCACTGTCTTTACTTCCTGACATTGGCAGAGTGAGTACATTCATGTTACACCCCTATGACAAGGCCAATTCTTTTCACCTGCCCTTAACTACAAAGCATCCACAGAGATACACCTTTCCAACACAAACATCTTATCCACAAGTGCCTGTTTTTATTGTTGCTTTCCTAAATAAAGTGAAGAAAATGTACAGGACTTGTTGTGCTTTGGAAAGAGGGCTGAGTTGAAGCTAGCTGGGTTCATTCATACCCTAGACATGACCCTGGATCCAGAATATGCTTTTTTTCAGACACCATTAAATAGATTTAATTTCCATGCAGTCAATTATTAGTTCTACAAGATAAAGATGCAGCAGCACTTATTACCCCGTTAACATGAATTATAGGCTAAACCAGTGATTTTCAACCAAGGTTCCACCAGCACCCCTCAGGGGCTCCGCAGCCACTGGGGGTATAGCTGGGACAACTCTCACAGCTGTCCCAGGCCTAGCTGCGCAGCAGGACCCCACACAGCAGTGACCCGGTCACTGCGATCCTCTCCCTGCTCCTCTCGCTTTCAACTTCTGGCCAACAGGATGCTGGAGCTGCGGATTGGCACAGCACTGCAGCCCCGAGGTAAGAGAGGTGTGCTGGCGCACACACTCTGTTGTTCTCACTGCAGGGATTTTTCCTGCACGCACCTGCAGCTCCCATAAAAATAAATAAATAAATGTGGGTGTGTGTGTATGTAGAAGAGGAAGCATAAGGGGGAGAGTGAGAGAGAGCGAGAGGGCAGGGCCGTCTTAACAGCATTATAAGCCCCCGGGCAAAGCAGTGCACTGGGCCCTGCCAACTCTCCGCTACAAGTCGTAATTTTTCTCCTTCTACCGAGTTAGTGGGAGATTTGAATGTTGAAGCGGGTGATCGGAAAATGAGTGTTAAATTCTGGTCTGTGCATAGATTTTAGCATGGGGCCCCTATGCTCGTGGGGCCCCCGGGCAACTGCCCAGCATGCCCATGTGTTAAGACGGCACTGTGAGAGAGGGAGAGGAAGTGTAAGGGGGAGTGTGTGAGATTGGGAGAGGGAGCGCAAGGGGAAGACGAAGTATAAGGGGGAAAGAGCGTAAGGGGGGAGTGTGGGAGGGGGCAGATGAGAGACAGTGAGGAGAAGGTGGGGGTTCCTCAGAATTTCACAATGTAAGTCACATTTTTTAAATATTTTTTACGTCTATTTAGACATTTTATCAATAAATGACAATTTATAGTATTTTATTTATATATATATATATATATATATATATATATATATATATATATATATATATATATAAATATAATACCATAAATTGTCATTTGAATATCATTTCCCATAATCCCTTGCTGCAGTGGAAACACACGTGATCTTTTTTTTATATATACATATATATATATATATATGTACTAGCTGATATACCCAGCATTGCCCGGGATTGCAGGGGTGGGGGGCGTGGAAGGGCAGGGAGGGGCAAAAGGCAGAGAGGGGCGAAGGGCAGGGAATGGCAGGGCGCAGGGAATGGGGAGGCGCAGGGAATGGGGGGGCACAGGGAATGGGGGGGCGTAGGGCAGGGAATGGGGGGCGAATGGTGAAAGGCAGGGAGGGGTGAAGGGTGAAAGGCAGGGAGGGGCGAAGGGTGAAAGGCAAGGAGGGGCGAAGGGTGAAAGGCAGTGAGGGGAGGGTGAAAGGCAGGGAGGGGCGAAGGGCAGGGAATGGCGGGGTGCAGGGAATGGGGAGGTGCAGGGAATGGGGGGACACAGGGAATGGGGGGCGTAGGGCAGGGAATGGGGGGCGAATGGTGAAAGGCAGGGAGGGGTGAAGGGTGAAAGGCAGGGAGGGGCGAAGGGTGAAAGGCAAGGAGGGCGAAGGGTGAAAGGCAAGGAGGGGCGAAGGGTGAAAGGCAGTGAGGGGAGGGTGAAAGGCAGGGAGGGGGGGTGAAAGGCAGGGAGGGTGAAAGGCAGGGCGGGGGGTGAAAGGCAGGGCTGGGGGGGGTGAAGGGCAGGGCCAGGGGAGGGGGTGAAAGGCAGGGCGGTGGGGGGGGTGAAAGGCAGGGCCAGGGGGGTGAAAGGCAGGGCTGGGGGGGGTGAAAGGCAGGGGGGTGAAAGGCAGGGCCGGGGGGGGGTGTTGCATGAAAGGCAGAGACGCGTGAAAGATCCCTTCCCCTGTGTTTCCTCACCTTGCACTCCTCTTCCTCGTGCTCCTCGGCAGTGCCCGTTACCCCCGGCAATGCAGAGCTGAGACACTCCAGTGAGGAGGTGCTGTGCCCCGCTGGCCCATACAGCTCCCGGCTCCCATCCCGCCGTTGAACATGTCCTTCACTGTCCTCCCACGCTGCAGGTAGGAGCCGGTGAAGTGGGAGGCGGAGAGAGCTGGAGGAGCGCTCTCGGGGATGGGGAGCTGGGGGAGTGGCCTGTGGGAGGTGAGAGCGGAGAGAGCGAGGGGGGGAGTGGGAATGATCTGTGGGAGGGAGAGCGCCGGGGAAGGGTTAGCGCCAGGGAAGAGTGAGCGCCGGGGAAGAGTGAGCGCCGGGGAAGGGAGCGGCCTGAGGATTTAATGGTTTTGTTGTTTATGTTTGTCACCATGTGCCATATATTTGTCTCTAGTCCTTCATTTGTAGCTCATTTGCATGTGATATTTTTTGTTTTCAATATTGTTTCTCATTATTGTGTCATGCATTGTTATTGTTTTATTGTTTTATGATCATATGTTTGTTAGTTTAATAAGTTGATGTTTTTGCTTGTAGTTTACACTTGTGGTAGTTTAATATATTCATTGTTTGGTGCTATGTACTGTCAATGTTTTATGTTTTTATGATCAGTTAATTGTTAGGCTGCGGTACATTTGTGTAACGCTAATTGGATGGGTTTGAGTAAATTATCTGATTGGCTCTAGTAGATAACTCTGATTGGCTCTAGTAGACCATGTGACAGAGGCTTGGGGAAGAATGGATATGACATCATTGAAAGCCTGTCACATGGTACTAGAACTATAGGCTAAAATACAACTTGGCTCTGGTACTTAAACTGTGCCTGAGGATCACAAGACTAACCCCTGATGAAGTGTCGCTTTGACACGAATCACGTTGTGGTGAGATCATATGCAGCGACGTGATGCCCGAGACGACGGACATACGGAAGCTGCTATCCAAGCATACCACGAGGACGCCGACGAAATGTTGTATCTGGCACTTCACCATCATCTTTTGAGCTGGACTTTCCTCCCCCCTCTTTTTTTTCAATATCTGGATCTTATTGAAATCTGTATACAGTACATGAAGCAGATGAGGGCCTAGATTTACTAGATCTAGTTGTAGCATACAGTACTGCCCCTTCACTAGAATTGACCTCATAGCATGCTAAGCTTTATATCATAGTAGAACACAGGCCCATATTTCATAAGTCAACTTCGTGCCAACTTCTTTATTTCTTGAGCAATATAGATTATAGCCAGAGAATTAAAAAATTGTGCAACCTACAAAACTATTGTATTTAGCTTTACAGATGTACTGTAGCAGCCATTACCAAACCTGTAACATTATAAGTTAATGCTGCTCCATTAAAAGTAACACATGCCATATTTCCTTTTCACACACAATATTTATTGGGTAATATCTGATATTCGAATGCAGAACATGTTTTTTTGTAATCCACTTATAGACTGAAATGTACTATCAATTTATATTTGATGTTTATTTAAAGAGTATGTGTAGACCATTATAACATTCAAACAATCAAAACCTTGTGTGCATACTGTAATCTGCAAAGTATACTGTAGGAGTAGAGGGTAAAATCCTGCTGAAATGTTGTAGTTCTACAGAGGGAGTTGTTTGATAGGAAGGGTTTTCGGAGAATTGAGACAGACACAGACACAGGAGAGAGCGGGGTAACTCTTATATCTTATGTTGCCAGGTCCCCTACCTCCTGGTCTTTGGCATGTGAGGGAGGCGCCGGGTACTGCCGGAGTGGTGGGTGGACCCGGCATAGGTGCACAGGGACACGGCTAGTTGGGGTATGATGTGGATGGTCAGTGGGGCGAGCTCCGCAGCATATTTCGGAACAGGGCGCCACCATTATGTAGATACTCGCTAAGACAGTGAGGGGGTAACCAGGCTCAAAAATAAAGGTTAAGTCCGTTTGGTTACCTCTGATCTTTGTATTGGGGTTTCAGCTCTTGGACCCAGTGATTGTCTATGCATTGTAAATAATTATGCGACAATAAAGAATGTATGTGTTTTTACCTTTGCAGGAGTGCCAGCAAGCAGAGATTGCTAGGCTATGAGTTTCAAGGGGGGTTTAATGGAGAAATTCTTGTCAGAATGTGTCTAGCTAGCCGGGTTCCAGAGTTGCAGGAAACCCCAAAAATGTACCTGGGAATCAGGTTGGAATTTCGGATACAGTGGGGCACATTGCTCTGGCAACATCTCCCCTTGAAAACACTTGCACGAATCTCCGCTATGATTCCCTGATTCAGCACAGACCAGAAAGGTAAATGGGGCATAGGGATGTGAGGTATCCCTGGAACGGTAATGGGGTCCATAGTTTAAGAGGGGATGCCCAGTTAATGCCCAGGTCACCCATAACCCGGTATAGGGCTTCTGGGGGTGCTCCAACCATACATAGGGTTGTGAGGATTTTTAAAGTCTGTCTAGTATAGTGTGTGGGGAATATGGCTAGTAGGAATAAAGTGCAACTTTTATTCTATTCCCCATAACCATAAGACTTAGGAAAAGTATATACATGTATGATTTTATTGAACAGTGTGTTTAAAATACTTATATGCTTTGTGTACTGTAATGAGCTGGGACTTTCAGATCCTATGTCCTGAGTGAGTCACTGGGCTACCAAGTTGGTGTCACTGTGTCTACCAAGACATCAGACATGAAAGCCTCAGAAGATGTCAGAGGTATGAAGAGCTTTTGGGCAGGAGGTTTAGGCTGAGCACCCACGTCCTGGGATGAATGGCAAGTCATCGGACAACCATTTGCCTTCCAAGACTGAGTGGAGCCTAAATCAGTGGGTGGCTTCTGCATACTATGTGGCTGAAGTGCCTTCTTGGTGCATGCCCTGGGTAGATGCCAAAGATCCGCTTGCCTGGCTTCCAGAGACTTGCATTGCTCTGATTGGCCGGTAAGAAATTTCCCATGCTCGGATTGGCTGTAGTATTTCAAGAATGAACTCTGAAATAATATAAGAAACCCTCAGCCAATACAGAGAGCAGATTATAAGCGCCCGAACAGCAGCGGCAAATTTGAAACCACCAAAAGATGCTCTTGGAGAAATAGCAGCGAGCCGGCTTCAGAAATTTCAAGGGACAATATTTTCTAAGTCCCACTTTCGAGGCCAAGTACTGAGAATTGAACGTAGCGGTCCGGTTAGGATTGCAAACCAAAAACAGTTCAAGGACGTGTGGGACTAGTTCCCGGTAAAGGGATATCTGCACCTCCGGAAGAAACAGAGCGTTGGTGTCAAGAACTTAAAGCCGATTTGCCAATTTGGGACCAAGTCCTGGTCAACTAAAAACATTATTCCTTTGCCTATTTCAAACAGGAAAAGCTAGTTCTTTGCCCCAGACCCCCAGTAAGTGTGTCTTTCTCATGTATGTTGTGTTTCACTGTGCTTTAGCCTATTTTAAGTGAATAAATGACAATTTATTTTACCAACTTGTTTTGCTCAGTGTTATGATCCCAGTATAAAGGTGTAATTGCCTGGTGTCCCATGACACTCGAGCATGCACAATAGAGCATATGCGCAGGTGAAGTGCCCCATTAGTTGTGACGGACATTAAAATAGGCTCTGCAGAGGAGACCTAGGGACTGCAAGTCCCAGCAGCCTCAGGGGCTGCAGCACCACATGGGGAGCACAGCCAGTAGGGCTGCTGTGGTATCCCTAGCCAGAGAAAGAGATACATTTGGCACACTTGGGGAAGCACACCAGTCGGGAGCAGGACGCAGAGGAGAGAGGTAGTGTCCCAGGTGCAGTAGCCCTGGGACTAGGTCAGATTTCCCCTGTATGCCCAGCTAATCACTGACACAGTAGGTGCCAGCTCATGTGTAGGTAAGGCCCTTTCAGTTAAGGACAACCCCCTTTAGTGTGCTGTTAGATCTGCTCTTTCTGCCCCCTTTGTATCTAAAGCTCTCTCCCGCCTTAAACCTTTCTCACTTTCTGCCCCACACCTCTGGAATGCCCTTCCCCTCAATACCCGACTAGCCCCCTCGCTATCCACCTTTAAGACCCACCTTAAGACACATCTGCTTAAAGAAGCATATGAGTAGCACTGGATAATCATGACACAAAACTTGGCCCCCTGCAGACGCACTTACTAGTATTCCCTCCTACTGTCTCTGTACGTTCTCCCTACCTACCAATTAGATTGTAAGCTCCTCGGAGCAGGGACTCCTTCCGTAATGTTACTTTTACTGTATGTCTGAAGCACTTATTCCCATGATCTGTTATTTATATGTGTTATTTATATGACATGTATTACTACTGTGAAGCGCTATGTACATTTTATGGCGCTATACAAATAAAGACATACATACATACATACATACATACATAGAGCTATGCAGCGATTGGTGGCCTGCGGCTGGGACTAGACCAAAGACATTTTTTAGAGACACTTAAAAGGGACACACTCCAACAGGAGCTCCCTCAGAGGTGGACACCTTCGTGGAAGGAGTGGATAGATCACTTTGTGGGATCAATCCACGCTCCGACGGATCCACGCTTCAGTTTGGCCTGGTCTGGCCTAAGACCAGGAAGGTATCTGCAAGTGCACCAAAGGCCACACACAGGGGTACGCTACTCCTCACACACTTTGGGGTGGGTCTGTCTTGTGGACACCAGGTGTTTAGGTGCCCATGGCACTCTCATAACTTTGGAGGAACCTCACTGGTGTGTGAACAAGGTGGCTTACAAGGTGGCTTACACTGTGGAGGTACTGTGTGGGTATGGCTTTGCATGGCCTTGTGATTATAATGTTGTCTATTTATATGTCAGTAAATACGTTGTTATATACTCTGTGTGTGTTTACTGACTATTGGTTCTTGAGAGGGGCAATCCTACACGTTAGGATTTCTCTCAGATGGAGGCGCTGTGTACCATCAAATTTGATCACCCCAGGCTCCCAGTGGCAGAGGATCAGGCCTCCTGTTAGCCACGCAGGTAATGCCAGCACAGGTAGTTTCCCTTATAAATAGTGAAATGGGGCAATACTTACACTCCCATTTAATAGCTGCCTGTGTTTATTGTGGTTTATGTGGGTGCATTATATAATTGCGAAAGGACACTTTTTTGGAGGTATTAGTATTGCAAGCACATACGTCTTTTTTTTCAACTGATCTATTATTTTGTTATTGCAATTTCTTTGTCCAAGAGCCTGCGTAATTGGAGGCCCAATTTAGATTATGTGCGCACTTTCGTATAGTGAAAGTCTGTAGTTCAGAATCTGCAGTCTCTCTGATGTGCATACCCTTGTCACTGAGTCTAAATGCAGCCTGTATTATTCTAATCTACTTGCTCCCAATAATATTAGTTTCAGTAATAGATCTATTAAATTACTTGTCTTCTGATATTTTGGGGAATGTAAAATATTATTTTGCTTATTTATGAGCGCTGGTCTTCAGAGCATACTTTTATTTTGTTAAAGTTTATTACAGACAATGTACCTACGTAGTTATGGATGCATATAGTATGCCTATATTTTTTACTTGGGCCCAGGATCATAAAAGGCAATTAATATATATATGCACAGATACCCAGTAAGCTCATAAAAAATCATATACTGTACACCTCTTCCTAACTCTCCTCCTGCCTTCCTTGACTCTTTTTCCACTGTCTCAGAGGAGGATGTGTCACTGTTGATCTCATCTTCTCTCTCTACCACTTGGTCTCTTGACCCCATTCCCTCCCATCTCCTAAAACCTCTAAGTCTTACTATAATCCCTACGCTCACACACATTTTTAACTCCTCCCTCTACTCTGGTACCTTTCCCTCCTCCTTCAAACATGCAACAGTTATACCAGTACTCAAAAACAGCAAGCTTGACCCTACATGTCCTTCTAATTATCGACCTGTCTCCCTCCTGCCTTTTACCTCTAAACTACTTGAACATCTTGTATTCTCTCGCTTGCTTCATTTTCTCAACACCTAGTCTCTCCTAGAACATCTACAATCTTGCTTCCGCACTGCTCACTCCACGGAATCAGCCCTCACTAAAATAACTGATGACCTCCATGCTGCCAAAGACAGAGGTCATTACACTCTGCTCATATTACTCGACCTCTCCGCAGCATTTGACACTGTGGACCACCCTCTTCTCCTTCACATTCTCCATACTCTTGGTATTCGGAACAAAGCTCTATCCTCGATCTCCTCTTACCTCTCCCATTGTACTTTCAGTGTTTCTTCTGCTAACACCACCTCCTCCTCTATTGATCTCTCTGTGGGGGTACCCCAGGGCTCTGTCCTGGGACCTCTTCTCTTTTCTCTGTACACACTCTCTCTAGGTGACCTAATAACATATCTTGGGTTTAAATATCACCTCTACGCTGACGACACATACATTAAATTTCAAAACCCGACCTTACACCTGCTGTACAAACCAAAGTTTCTGAATGTCTCCCTGCTATATCATCCTGGATGGCCCTCCGCCACCTTAAACTCAACATGGCAGAAACAGAACTCCTCATACTTCCTCCCAAATCTGGCCCTACTACCTCCTTCCACATTACTGTTGGAAGTACGATCATTCACCAAGTAGCCCATGCACGCTGTTTAGGGGTCACACTCGACTCCTCTCTCACATTCTCCTCTCACATCCAAAACGTTTCTAAAACCTGTTGCTTTTTCCTCCGCAATATCACTAAGATACGCCCGTTCCTCTGTTACTCGACTGCTAAAACTCTGACTCAGGCCCTCATTCTCTCCCGTCTTGATTACTGTAACCTCCTGCTGTCCGGCCTTCCTGCCTCTCACCTGTCTCCCCTATAATCTATCCTAAACGCTGCTGCCAGAATCGCTCTGCTCTTTCCTAAATCTGTCTCAGCGTCTCACCTCCTGAAATCCCACTCCTGGCTTCCGATCAAATCCCGCATCTCACACTCGATTCTCCTCCTCACTTTTAAAGCTTTACACTCTTCTGCCCTGCCTTACATCTCAGCCCTAATTTCTCGTTAAGCACCATCCCGACTCTTACGTGTAAAAATAAGTGTATACAAGCGCTAGTGCAACAATATTGAACAAACAGGAAACACAAAACCTGGGATACAGTCCTAGAGAGTAGGTAGTCCTGGAGCTGCCGTGGAGGTTTAATCTGGGATCTTCCAACCAGATATGCAAGATGTGGGTGGTAAAACCTCTGATGGCGCTGAGGGTAAGTGGCTGGAACAGAAGTCTTGTGCTGAGGTGTCTTTGGAATGGCTCAGAGAGGGAGACAAGAGAAATACAAGAACCACTATGGTGTATTACCCTTTAAACAATGTGAGACATATGCATGGAGATATGGAGCATTTAATGGTTAAAACAATTGTTAATACAATTGATGTAAAATATGAACTGTATGATATAAAATCTCAACTCAACTGTTTATTTTACAGTTCATATTTTACATCAATTGTATTAACAATTGTTTTAACCATTAAATGCTCCATATCTCCATGCATATGTCTCACATTGTTTAAAGGGCAATACACCATAGTGGTGCTTGTATTTCTCTTGTCTCCCTCTCTGAGCCATTCCAAAGACACCTCAGCACAAGACTTCTGTTCCAGCCACTTACCCTCAGCGCCATCAGAGGTTTTACCACCCACCATCCCGACTCTTGCGTTCTTCTTTCTTCCCCCTTTGTATCTAAAGCCTTCCCCCGCCTTAATCCTTTTTCACTGACTGCCCTGCACCTCTGGAATGCCCTTCCCCTCAATACCCGACTAGCACCCACTCTATCCACCTTTAAGACCCACCTTAAGACACATTTGCTTAAACAAGCATATGAATAGCACTGTGGATAATACTGGACACATGATACATAAAGCTTATCCCCCTGCAGACGCACTTATCAGAACTCCCTCCTACTGTCTTTGTAAGTTCTCTCTACCTACCAATTAGACTGTAAGCTCCTCAGAGAAGGGACTCATCTTCCTTAATGTTACTTTTATGTCTGAAGCACTTATTCCCATGATCTGTTATGTATATTATCTGTTATTTATTTGATTACCACGTGTATTACTACTGTGAAGCGCTATGTACATTAATGGCGCTATATAAATAAAGACATACAATACTATACAATAAATCCACAAAATTACTACAAAATATATATATGTATATAAGTGTCAAAAGGAGTGCTACTGAGCGTGGCAGTGAGTACTACAAAAAACAAAACACAAAAGGGAACCCAGAGCTACTTTCAATATGACAAAAATACACAGTGAAATACATATATATATATATATATATCTTGAAAAAGGGGTCATTTAGTTTAACCCTTTCGTCAAAGCATTATAAGCCTGCAAGCCACTTCAAGGCATGACATATTGATTGATATATATATATATATATATATATATATATATATATATATATATATATATATATATATACATATATAGATACACTGATCTCTTTTCCGGCGGTGTTACAATGGATAAAGCAAGAAAGGTTGTTACTTAAAAACATCTTGGAATGGACTGAAGCCTATCCCTGCCCCCGTGCAGTATGCAATATATGACTTATGACTTAAGGTGTTAATGGTCCTTGAATGTTAGTGGTGTGTGTGTATGTTTGTATGTGTGTGTAAATAAAAATGTAGAAAGCGCCCTCAGTGTATACAGTGCTTTGCAAAGGGTGTGTGTGGAGTGGTAATGTATACCAATGGTGTGGGTAGCTGTAGAAATGTAAGAGGTGTTGCATTACTATTAGTGTGTGTATTGTTGCGCCCCCTTTTATTCTCCTACATCTCCGAATTGTTTCTGGGGCTATTTCCGAACGTCACGCACTTTACCGCGTTCATGCCGCATTAATGGCGAGACAGCGTTAATACAATGGACTAGGAAAATGCGCCCGCGCGCCTAAAATACCGGAACAAATTCTGCATCTGCCCGCGGCTGCCCGCGGTTTTCAAAGTTGCGCCGATACGGCCGCACTAGGTTAAAGGCGGCCGCCACTGTAGATACTATGTGGTCCCTATTGGTATATAGGGATATAATAACATTGTACATTAGTGTGTGTAAGAGACAGCTCTGTGTGCATTCATATAAGGCAGTATGTATAGACATGGCTGTGACTGTGAAGGGGTAACCAGGCCATCAATAAAGGTATTATGCCCGGCTGGTTACCTCTGATCCCTATTTCAGGTTTTAGGGGTTCAGCTTTTCAACCTGTGTATTGTGCCTGCAATGGATGTAATTGTATGATAATAAGATTTTATGTGTGTTTTACCTTTCCAGGAGTACTAACCAGTGGAGATTCTCAGGCTATGAGTTTCAAGGGGGGGGGGGGGGGGGGGGTTTGCAGTAAAAGTGTGGTCAGATTTTGTCTAGGTAGCCGGGGTCCAGATTTGCTCTTTACACCAAAAATATATCCGGGTATCAGGTCAGATTCCCGGGGACATATAGGCACATCACTCCGGTCAAAATCCTTCCTTGAAAACAGTTACGTGACTCACCGCCAGGTTTCCCTGCTTCAGCAAAGATCACACACATTCCAAGCATGCCCAAACTCCAAAACCCACCACATTATATATATATATATATATATATATATATATATACATATATATATATATATATATAAATATATATATATATATATATATATATATATATATATATATATTGTGACAGAAACCAGGGGATGGTAATAAATTCCATATATAGGGCTCCCAGGATACTGAACAGTTTCTATCCTGTCTGGCCTGGGAGTGCAGCCTTATAATACATGCACTCCATCCCACAGTTTTGGGCAAGCGCTGGAACTGAGGGATTTCTGTCACCTGTCATGCTAATTAGAAATCAGGTATGTAAGACTGATTTCCTGTTTGCTCTGGTCTCTTCTCCAGAGCCTGGAAGGCTGCTGAACACAGTGGGGAGAAGCCCCTTCCCCACACAGGTTCAATTGTTCTATTCATTTGGCTAACTCTGCAAAAGTACCTTGTTTTGTTGTTGGAAAGTGGAAAAGCCACTTCCACCCTGAGTTAGGGAAATCTAAGTTAAGTTATCGCTCAGGTGAGCAGCTTTTGTTTTGATGTGTTTTATTGTATGCACTGTGGCAGTCCCAGTGCCTGGGACTGAATAAACCAGGCACAGCCTATTTAAAGGAACAGTACGTGACGCCTCCTCATTTAACCTACCCCAAAAGACCGTGTTCTAACCGTCCCGGACAGACAGCGGAGCCCCGGAGTAAGCTGTTTGTCACATATGGTGGAGAATGCGGGCAGAACACTAAAAGGTCTGGGGGTTAAAGAACTTTAAAAAAAAAAAAAAAAAAGTTTTTTTTTCTCTCTCTCCAAACAAGATGGAAGACGTGGTGAGTGCGCTGGTACGCAATGTCGCTGTCCAGAAAGACGCGAATGAAGCCCAGCAACAGGCGAGTGAAACCCAGCGACAGCTGTTAATAGCCCAGCAAGAGACTAATGCAAACCAGCAAGAGACAAACCGCTTGCTGAGAGAGGAGCAACAGCGGTTCGCTCAGGGCTTACAGCAGGAACTCGAGATCCTGAGGGGGACTATCAGTAACCTTCCACTGGCAGCGGCAGCCCCAGTTCCGAAAATGACCAGGGCAAGCCACTACCTTCAGAAGATGGGACCCTCGGATGATGTGGAAGCCTATCTTCTCACGTTTGAACGCACGGCACAGAGAGAGGGATGGCCAGAAGCTGAGTGGGCTGGTCAAATCGCACCCTTCCTAAGCGGCGAACCCCAGAAGGCTTACTTTGATCTAGAGCCAGCCGAAGCTAACGTCTATGCAAAATTGAAGTTCGAGATCCTCGCCCGCCTCGGCGTAACCACGGCTGTTCGCGCCCAAAGGTTTCACGCATGGTCCTTCACGATGGATAAAGCCACCCGAAGCCAGATGTATGACCTCATCCACCTCGCCCGGAAGTGGCTACAACCCGAGATCAACTCAGCAAGCCACATCATGGAACGGTTGGTCATGGACCAGTTCTTGAGGAAACTTCCCTCTGCCTTACGCCATTGGGTCAGTCGGAGTGACCCCCACAATGCGGATGAGCTTGTGGCCCTCGTAGAAAGGTACAATGCAGCAGGAGAGCACCCGCAACCCACAGTCGTGGAGCAACCCCACTACCCGAGGTTCCAGGACTCTTCCAGAGACGGTAAAAGGGTACCGGGGTTAAGGGGAGCTGAAGAGCGGCGACCACCTTCACGCAGCACCAGCAACAGTGGTTCGCACACTAAGGGCAATAGCCAACATGGGGAGCCGGGAAAAGGCTCTAAGTGGGACACAGACTATGTACCTAAATGTGTAAATTGTCATGAGAGGGGCCACACAGCAAAAATCTGCCCACTAAATGATGAGCCCATGCAATGCAACAGCGTGGAACCTTATTCGCTGTTGTCCCAATGTATGCGCCCTAGCCCAGAGGACCCCTTGAATAACCATCTGTGGGCATTTGTAAAGGTTAATGGTAGGAGGGTTCGGGCACTTCTGGACTCTGGGAGCATGGTCACACTAGTGTCCGAATACCTCTTGCCCATTAAGAAGAAACAGGGAAACAGTTCACAAAGAATGGCAATTTGTTGTATACATGGGGATAATCATGAATATTCCACTGTTGATGTTTTTTTTGAAACAGAGTTTGGTTCTTTAGATTTCAAGGTGGGTATTGTACCCAAACTGGCACATGATGTGTTAATAGGGACCGACTTTCCCCATTTTCTAAAAATGTGGTCCCCCGCTCAGAATAGCGCCCAGAGTTCAATAGCGGACCATAACGAAGTATTAGAAGAAATAAATCCTTTCCCGTTTTCAGAAATGGAGGTTGACGAGGGCCCAAATAAGAAGGGGGAAAAGGAGGAGTGCTGTAAAATTCCCTTCCCCATCACTACTTTGGTAGGGAATACCCCAAATCAGGATGTTGATCAGACACTTACCACCCCAGAACCGGATAAGACCCTCGCTGACCTAGAGGTCAGTCCTGGGAGTTTTAAGAAGGCCCAGTGGGAGGACCCCACATTAGAGGTAGCAAGGGGAAATATACGGGACCTGAATAGTACTCTTGGCCAACCAGATAGGTCGCTTGCTTACCCCTACTTCGAGGTAGAGAACGACCTAGTATATCGGGTTGATAAAAGAAAATCAGTTACAACTAAACAATTGTTGGTACCACGGACATTCCGTAATGTAGTGTTACACCTCGCACATAGTCATCCATTGGGGGGACACCTAGGGGTGGAAAAGACAAAAGAAAAGGTTCTCCGAAGCTTCTATTGGCCTGGGGTTCTGGCAGAAATTACGAATTATTGTTCCTCATGCCCAGCATGTCAGATCACCGCCCCGTTCAAGGCGTACCGCAGCCCATTGGTACCCCTTCCCATAATAGAGGTACCATTTGACCGGATTGCTATGGATCTAGTAGGACCCCTAATAAAGTCTGCTAGGGGACATCAGCATATATTGGTAATATTAGATTATGCCACCCGATATCCGGAGGCAGTTCCCCTACGTAGCACCTCTGCCAAAAACATAGCAAAAGAGTTAGTAGTTCTGTTTTCCCGGGTTGGAATTCCTAAAGAGATTCTATCTGACCAGGGAACACCGTTTATGTCCCAAGTAACAAAAGAGTTATGTAAACTCCTAAAAATCAAGCATCTCAGAACCTCAGTCTATCATCCACAAACAGATGGTTTAGTGGAAAGGTTCAATAAAACCTTAAAGAGCATGTTACGGCGGGCGGTCGATAAAGATGGGAAAAACTGGGATTGTTTGTTACCGTACCTGTTATTTGCCATTAGGGAAGTTCCCCAATCATCCACAGGCTTCTCCCCGTTTGAACTATTGTATGGCCGACACCCAAGGGGCTTACTGGATATAGCCAAAGAGACTTGGGAACACGAGGTTACCCCTTACAGAAGTGTAATAGAGCATGTTGCCCAGATGCAGGACCGCATTGCTGCAGTCCTACCCATAGTGAGGGAACACATGGAGAAAGCTCAAGAAGCACAGAGGAATACGTATAATAAGGGTGCTAGGGTCAGAATTTGTTTTCCAGGTGATAGGGTACTAGTTCTGGTTCCCACCGTGGAAAGTAAATTCCTTGCTAAATGGCATGGGCCATATGAGGTATTGGAAAGAGTGGGAGAAGTAAATTATAAGGTAAGACAGCCAGGTAGGAGGAAACCTGAGCAAATTTACCATATAAACCTACTCAAGCCCTGGAAAGATAGAGAAGTCTTGTCAACCCTAGTAACCCCAGGTCCGTCAGAGAGTCAAGAAACTGACCCAGAGGTTAGCATAGCTGAAACCCTGTCCGTTCATCAGAAACAAGAGGTTCAGAATTTAGTGAGCAGAAACAAAGAAATCTTCTCTACACAGCCAGGTAGAACTAGCGTAATTGAACATGACCTAGTCTCTGAACCGGGGGTCCGAGTTAACCTTAAACCGTACCGAATCCCAGAGGCCAAAAGAGAGGCTATAAGTTTAGAGGTTAAAAAAATGCTAAAACTAGGCGTAATTGAGGAATCCCAAAGTGGGTGGAACAGCCCTATAGTCTTAGTCCCAAAGCCAGATGGTACAACAAGGTTTTGTAATGACTACCGGAAACTAAACGCGGTGTCAAAATTTGATACTTACCCTATGCCCAGGGTAGATGAACTTGTAGAGAGACTGGGCAAAGCCCGATATCTCACAACCCTAGACCTAACAAAAGGGTACTGGCAGGTTCCCCTCACAGAAAGGGCAAAAGAAAAGACAGCCTTCTCAACCCCAGACGGCCTCTTTCAGTATAGGGTGCTGCCTTTTGGCTTACATGGAGCTCCCGCCACATTCCAAAGAATGATGGATAAAATTTTAAAACCACATGCTCGGTATGCTGCTGCCTACCTGGATGATGTGGTAATCCATAGTGAAGATTGGCAATCCCACCTTCCAAAGGTCCAAGCTGTGCTCGACGCAGTTCGGTCTGCTGGACTAACTGCTAACCCCGCTAAATGCACCATTGGTCTGGAGGAGGCCAAGTATCTGGGGTATTCTATTGGCAGAGGTTTACTCAAACCCCAAACACTCAAAGTGGAGGCGATACAAGGTTGGCCAAGGCCAGTTACAAAAAAACAAGTAAGGACCTTTTTGGGGTTAATTGGGTACTATAGAAGGTTTATTCCCAATTTTGCGACTAAGGCAACCCCACTAACCGACCTCACAAAAGCAAGAGGACCACTTATGGTAAAGTGGTCCCCCGAAACCGAACAGGCCTTTAGAAGCCTGAAAGAAGCTCTCTGTGCCCAACCAGTGTTGGTCACACCTGACTTCTCCAAAGAGTTCGTAGTCCAAACCGACGCATCTGAGGTAGGGCTGGGGGCGGTACTCTCCCAGGAGTCTCAAGGTGAGGAACACCCCATCCTTTATTTAAGTAGGAAACTAAATCCCCAGGAGAAAAATTACTCCATAGTAGAGAAAGAGTGTCTCGCAATAAAGTGGGCTGTAGAGACGCTCAAATACTACCTGTTGGGGAGAAAATTCCGGTTGGTCACAGATCATGCACCCCTTACCTGGATGTGTCAAAACAGGGAAAAGAATGCTAGAGTGACCAGGTGGTTCCTAAGCCTACAACCCTTTAAATTTTCTGTGGAACACAGGTCAGGGCACAAACATGGCAATGCTGACGGGTTGTCAAGGATGCACTCCCTAATATCCATGGTCGCTCATCCCTCAGGGTCTGAGCTGGGGGGGAGGATATGTGACAGAAACCAGGGGATGGTAATAAATTCCATATATAGGGCTCCCAGGATACTGAACAGTTTTTATCCTGTCTGGCCTGGGAGTGCAGCCTTATAATACATGCACTCCATCCCACAGTTTTGGGCAAGCGCTGGAACTGAGGGATTTCTGTCACCTGTCATGCTAATTAGAAATCAGGTATGTAAGACTGATTTCCTGTTTGCTCTGGTCTCTTCTCCAGAGCCTGGAAGGCTGCTGAACACAGTGGGGAGAAGCAACTTCCACACACAGGTTCAATTGTTCTATTCATTTGGCTAACTCTGCAAAAGTACCTTGTTTTGTTGTTGGAAAGTGGAAAGCCACTTCCACCCTGAGTTAGGGAAATCTAAGTTAAGTTATCGCTCAGGTGAGCAGCTTTTGTTTTGATGTGTTTTGTTGTATGCACTGTGGCAGTCCCAGTGCCTGGGACTGAATAAACCAGGCACAGCCTATTTAAAGGAACAGTACGTGACGCCTCCTCATTTAACCTACCCCAAAAGACCGTGTTCTAACCGTCCCGGACAGACGGCGGAGCCCCGGAGTAAGCTGTTTGTCACAATATATATATATATATATTTATGTCAACAAAGACCAGAAAGGTAAATGAGGGATTTATGTATCCCGGGTACAGTCAAGGTTCCATACTGCACCGACACACTTTATTCGAGCAAATACCCAGTATGTACCTGGCAGATACCTGGAATGCGCCGCTCCTCACCTCTGACAAGCCCCGTTGCATTTGCCTTCCCAGCCTGGGTTCATGCCTGGCTGACGGGCGGCTGATCTGTTAAATGATAATGATTAGGATTTAATAGGCTGCAATGCTTCGCGTGTCTACCAGATGGCATAAATTCATGAATTGTAATGCAGTATATATATATATATACTGTGCAGTATTGCAGCCAGCGGGAATAAAATGCTTCAATCCCTGCCTGGAAAATAACCCAATGCACTCGGGCAGAAAACAGTCACAAACCCCAATACACCCGGGTATACCCGAATTCGTGGGACTAGCCGAGCTCGAATAAAGTGTGTCGCCAGTGTATGTTAGTGAGGGACCCCAGTATAAGCCCACGTACCCGCAGAATTGGTATAGAGGTTCTGGGGGTTTTCTCCAACGGTATATTAAGTTGTGAGAGGTTTAATGAAAACTAAGTCCTAGTTTCAGTAAAGGAAAGAGATACAGTCCTGAGAGTGTGCCTAAGTGTTTTTTGGTTCTAAAGAAAATTAGATTTTCTTAAAGGAAGGAGCTACAGCTCTGAGATTGAAGCTAAGAATCTTTTCATTTCACTGTGGGACTTAGAAGAAAATGGGAAATATTTTTCATGTTTCATAAAATGTTTAATAGCCAATGTGGCTGTAAGGTTTTTACAGTCTGTCAGGTTTACAGTGTGTGAGGGATATGGCTGGTGGGAATAAAAGTATACAGTCCCATTCTACCCCTATAGCACAAAAGGCTTAGACAAGGGAAAAGGGAAAAAGTATATTTTTATTAAATGAGTTGTTTGTAAATGTATTATACTTATAAGCTGGGACTTTTAAAGGCGGTACTCTGAGGGGGGCTAGTGGGCTACCAATTTGTGGGACCACTAAGTCTGCCCTAGGTCCGTACTTGAAAGCCACAAATGCTGCCAGAAGTGTTAAAGCCATTTGGACTGGATGGTTAGGTGGAGTACTCACGTCCGGGAAACAATGCTGGCCACCCGGCTAGCATTTGCCTTCCCAGACTGGGAGGCACCTAATCCAGTGGGTGGCTTCTGAATAACAAGTGGCTAAGGTTGCAAACTCATGCATGCCCTTGTTACATTCATAAGAACCACTTGCCTGGCTTTGAAAGACTGGCAGCCTTCTGATTGGCTGGTTGTAAAGTTCCCAGGCTCGGATCGGTTGTAGTATTTAATGAATGAATCTGAAATACTATAAGAAACCCAGCAGCCAATCCGGTCCTCAGATTCTAAGCGTCAAAACAGCTGCTGCAAATTTGAACTCACCAAAGATGTTCTTGGAGAAATAACAGTGACCGGCTTCAGAGATTTTAAAGTCAAGAAATTTTCTAATTCCCACTTTTGGGGCCAAGTTCTGAGAAGAGAACGTAGCGGTTGCGGATAGAACTACACGCCGAAAAGAGTACCAGGACATTTGGTACTATCTCCCGGTCAAGGGATTTTGGCATCTCCGGAAGAGATACATCGTGGCGTCTGGAAACTCATGCCGAATTGAGTTCCAGGACTTTTCGGGCTAAGCCCGGGTCAACCTAAAGACTTTTTTTTATGGACTATTTAAACTAGGAAAGTTTAGTTTTGTAGCCCAAATCTCCAGTAAGTGTGTTTTCTCCTGCATATTGTAATCCACTGAGTGTACGTTTGTTTCTAAGGAACAAATCACAATTTGTTTTACGTCTTGGTTTTGCTCAGTGATATGATCCCGGTATAAAGGTGTAAATACCTGGTCTCCCATGACAATGGCCTTTAGCACTCATGGGAAGAGAGTTCTCTTATGTCACGGTAGTGACTCATGAAACTGCAGAACCAGATTAGGCCACCGCTAAGTGTCCCGAACAGTTGCATACATTTGTATTCATGCAACCATCTCTCTTTCGGTGTTCTAAGATTGACTTTGAGTATGGCCACCTTCAGATCATTCAACATGGCCAGAGTCAGAGAAATGTTAGCCGACAGGACTGTCTCTTGTTCCGAATGTGATGCTGTTGCGATGCAGATTCATTCTCCTGTTAAGCCCCTGTCCCGTCTCACCTATGTAGTAGCAGCCCCCTAGGCATTTCATGCACATGATGAGGTACATGACATTGCTGGAGGAACATGTGAACCTTCCTCTGATATTGTACTCCAGATTTCAGTGTGGTATTCGTATTGTGCCCACTGTGTGGAGCATTGCGCAAGTTTTACATCTTGCATCCTGGCATGGTCTTGTCCCACATTCAGTTGTACTGTTGAATTCTTTAATCCTCACCATATTTTTCTTGAGATTATGGGGTTGTCTGTATGATAATAAGGGTGTTTCAGGGAAGACATTTTGCAATCTTGTATCTTCCTGGAGAATGGTTTGTAGTTCCCTGGCGATCTTGCACAGGACTTCTAGGTGTGGGTTATATGTGACCACCAAAGGTACCCTGTCGCTTGTCTCTTTCTGTCTGTATTCAAAGAGATCATTTCTTGGAATTCTGGTGCCTTTATGGATTGGCTGGTCTGCAATTCTGTGGTTATATCCACGGTTATCAAATCCGATCTCAAGGCTGTAATCCGTTGGCCACTGTCTGCTGTGTCAGAGAATATACGGTTGTATCGTACAGCTTGACTGTAGATGGTTGCATACTTAGTGTGTGTGGGGTGGAAGCTGTTGTCCCTCAAATAACTGTAACTGTCTTTAGGTTTGCGGTATACAGAAGTCTGTTGTTGGTTGTTCTTTATAGTAATGGTGGTGTCTATGAAATATACTTCGTCTGGGGAATGGGTGAGATTGAGGTTGATTGTTGGGTGTAACGTATTGAAGTTCTCATGGAACTGTATGTTCACCAGAGGTCCAAATCAGGAGGATGTCATCGATGTACCGAAGGTATGTAAGGGGTTTCAAGTGACAGGTGGAAAGAAAGTCACTATCCAGTTTTGCGCAGAACAGATTGGCATACTGTGGCGCCATATGAGTGCCCATAGCGGTCCTGGTTGTCTGGAGGTATGTGTCATTTCCAAATTTGAAGTAGTTATGGGTCAGAATAAATTTGATGCATTTAGTCACTGTCTCTGTGAGTGGCTCCTGCAGTCCCAGAATGTATCTGGAGGCTACTACTCTATATGCCTACTGTGTTTATTTTATACTTTTTACCCTCCTCCAACTGAATCCCCCTCCCTTTTTGTTCCCCCTTGCTTACTATTCATGTATATTTATTGTTGTCTATTTACTTATTTTGTTTTAATTTATGACTGCCTAGTCAGTTTGGGTTGTTCTTTTCTATAGATGTATTATGGCATTTTTGGAGGAACACATATTCTGTTAGGTCAGGGGTATCTGCCAGACATTTTAACTGTGGGTGAATACTTTGTTACACTCTTTCAGCTGGTGACATCACATTGTTTTGTTATATCTCCGCATTTAGCATGTTGGGTGTCCTTACTCATGCTACAGCACCACAATTTTTTACACGCATCGGTAGCCAGTGTTTGCTTTTTACTAGGCTCCACCTCTATTTCTATTAGGTCCCTTCCTTTGCGCATGCACATGAACACTCTGTTTGTTGCTGGTTGTTAGGGACGCCAGCGGGTCTCCAAACGGCAATTTGTTGCGATCGCCATACTGCGGAAGGTACTCCCATAGTTCTAACACTTTAGGCTAATTGACTTGTACATTTATTAGCTTCTACCATTGGTAGTGTGTGATCTGGGAATTAAGTAGGTACTGTAGTAATGTATGTTATTCTGTGATTTATGTGCATGCTCAGTTATGTTATGTAGACAAGCAGCATTGATTACACAGCTGCTTCTGGTTTAATGATTATGACTCTGATGCCTTTTTTTTATGTGTGTTCCCCCTATATATTCTGTCCCTGCTTCAATGACAACATAGAGCTTGAGAAAAGACCTTGTGTTCTGAAACTTATGTCACTCTGGAGGTTTTGGTGATGGCCTGATGATTTATTGAGATCAAATAACTTTTTTCTGTTGAGTGTGCTGCAGACTTTGTGTGTGTGTGTGTGTGTGTGTGTGTGTGTGTGTGTGTGTGTGTGTGTGTGTGTGTGTGTGTGTGTGTGTTTGTGTGTGTGTGTGTGTGTGTGTGTGTGTATATATATATATACTTTACCATCAACACTCCAAAGTAGTATTTTCTGAAATACTACCAGTGCCATGCGCTACCGCAGGGAGACAGTTAGAGATCAGGGAGGTTAATGCATGGCTAAGAAAGTGGTGTAGGAAGGAGGGGTTTGGGTTTTTAGAGCACTGGGACTCCTTTTCTGAGAGGTGCCATCTATATTCTAGGGACGGATTGCACCTCAATGAAGAGGGATCTTCTGTGCTAGGGGGGAGAATGCTTAAAAGGTTGGAGGAGATTTTAAACTAGGATGGAGGGGGGAGGGGAATGAAACAGATAATGAACTAAATGGAATAGATGAGGATACAAGGTGGTATGGAGGTAGAATGGCGGCAAGTGCAAGTTTGACAAGCAGTGAGATACCCATAGTAAATAGAAATAATACTAGAAAACTTCTAAAGACTAAACCAAGTGGGAGCAGAAAGGAAGGAGCAGATAAGATAATAGTACAGGCTGAAAAAAAACTTAAATGCATGCTTGCTGATGCAAGAAGCCTGACAGATAAAATGGGGGAGCTTGAATTAATAGCTACAAGGGAGCAGTATGATATCATAGGCATTACTGAAACATGGTGGGATGAAAGTCATGACTGGACAGTTAATTTAAAGGGGTATTCTCTTTTTCGGAAGGATCAAACAAATAGAAGGGGAGGTGGAGTATGTCTATATGTTAAACCAGATCTAAAACCTATTATAAGGGATGATGTCTATGAAGGGAATGATGAAAATGTAGAGACCTTGTGGATAGAAATTAGCAGGGGAGGTAAAAGTATAAAGAAAATGTTTGTGGGAATATGCTATAAACCACCAAATATCTGTGAGATTGAGGAAGCTAAAATAAATTATTTTATAAAATAAAATACATTTGCAAATGGAGAAGGCATCAAAACTGGGTCATGTTTGCATTATGGGGGATTTTAATTATCCAGACATAGACTGGGGAATTGAGATTAGCGTTACAACAAAAGGAAACAGGTTTTTGGGGGTGCTTAAAGATAATTATATGACCCAAATTATTGAGGAACCAACCAGAAGAGGGGCAGTTCTGGATTTGGTCATACCAAACAATGTAGAAGTAATAACAAATATTCAAGTCCTGGAACATTTGGGTAACAGTGATCATAACATGGTCTCATTTGAAATAAATTATCAAAAAACAGATTACTTGGGTTCAACAAAGACTTTAAACTTTAGAAAGGCAGATTTTAATAAAGTAGTAATATAATGGATGATGTTTTTGCAGGGAAAAATGTAGACGATTAATGGGCAGTCTTTAAAACATTGTTAGAAAAGCACACTTATCAGTGTATACCCTTGGGTAATAAGTATAAAAGAAATAAGTCAAAACCAATGTGGCTAAATAAACAGGTAGGGGAGGAAATGGACAAGAAGAGGAAGGCATTTAGATTCTTTAAGTCAGAAGGGACAGAGACATCGTATCAGAATTATAAGGAATGTAACAAAAATTGCAAAAGGGCAATTAAATTAGCAAAAATGGATAATGAAAAAAGGATTGCAATAGAAAGTAAGGTCAACCCTAAAAAGTTCTTTAAGTACCTTAATAACAAAAAAATGAGAAAAGAAAATATAGGACCCTTTCAGTGTGAGATGGGTAGGCAGATTATTGGAGATAAGGAAAAAGCAGAGGTATTAAAAAAATTATTTGCCTCTGTGTTTACCAGGGAAGAATCAAGTTCAATAGTAGCGCCACAACCTCCATATTAATGACCAATTGGTTAACTGAGGAAGAAAGTAAAGTGCAGGATTTTCAGCGCTCGTGCTGCAGTTGTTTTGATAGGATTAATCCCTGTGCTGCACGTGCATGGAGCGTCTCCCCAAGAGCTCCCACTTCAGAGGTGATCCCCCCTCGAAGGGGGGGAGGACACCCTGAGAAACAGAGAAGAAAAAAAATGCACAAAAGCGCACAAGGGAAAGGATTAGTATTAATTTATTAAAACAAACACATAAACAGCTGAGGGGATCCAACCCCTCCTCAGCTCTAAGGAGTAGCTGCCTAGAAATATAAAAACCATATATATGGTCTCTAAACATATACAAATCTAACACAGTAAACCATACACAACATAAGAAAAAACACACAATCAATGTAAAATAAACAAAGAAAGTATTAACAGCTCAAGGAAGTAAGGGTTAAAACCGCCATAGAGAGCTATAATACTGCTGACAGGGGGAAACGAACACTCACACTGAGGCAGAGAAGGGGGACCTCTGATGACCGTATGAATCCGGATCACGGCATCAAGGAAGAATGGAAACAGCCACCTCTGGAGCCTCAGGCAAGCTCCGTTTCAGCCTCTCAGCAAACACGCGCAGAATGACCTGTCGTGACCTCTACGCGTTTCGCACCACGTGCTTCGTCAGGAGGTCACGTACAGCGTCATCTGCGCGTATTTATAGGAAAAAGGGAATCAGTTAGGACGGCCCCCTTATGACGCCAAACCCAATGCCCTTAGAATGCCAGTAGTATATTTAAAGTGATGCTACCTCTTTCCCTTGCAATGTCATGTGTTACAGCGATCACGTGTTGCAGGTTTAACAGACACATATACGAATCCGAACCTGCAATGCTTACATGGACATGAACATAACATAACTTAAGATCATCAACTTATATATATACACTGAATTAGAGCCAAAACAAATTTATATTTTACACATTAATTGCACATAATAAGACTATATTTCATCTTTAAAGTACCCAATAAATTAAATTTGATACATATAGTGCTTTAATTAAAACATATAATGTTAATACATATACCATAAAAATGAGAGACAAATATAATATTAAACAATTAATGAAAATGAAGATGAAATTAAACATACATTAAACCAAATATTTTATCTTAAAAATGGAGTAAGCTCAATAAGTTCATTAAAACCAATAGGATGTCTAGTTTGCATTTCATAGATCCAATACTGTTCACGTTTTAATAGATGATTATCTCTATTGCCTTGTCTGCTGTTCATTTGGATATGTTCAAGCCCTTTAAATGTGATGCAACTGGGGTCATTGTTGTGGATCTCTTTAAAGTGTTTTAAAAGTGGTGTAAGCGGCATACCTTTAGCTGTACTTTTCGGTATGTTTTTTACGTTTCTCAAATGTTCTAAGGTCAAGACAGAAACTGGTAGAAGATATGGTGGGGAAACTGAAAAAACATGAGAAAGGGATCATGTTGAGGAAAAATAAAAAATTCCTTAGAGATAAAATTGATTACTTGGAGAACAGGCAAAAAGATTGGAAAGACAAAATAGTCAAAAGTGCTAATAAGGATATAACCTTACATGATCAGACTCCACAAAAGTCAGTTAGCACAAATCCATCTAAAATAGAACCAATGAAAAAGGATCAAAATCGATCCGGTGCCATTCCAAAAACCAATAAATCTCTAAAAAAATCCTCAGAATAATGAGAAAGCCAATAAAATGAATAAAAATTCAAAAAGACCACACTATGAGAACAAAAAAGATCACTCTAAGGAAGGGCCCTATCAACAATACAAATATAGAGAGAGACGCCATAGTGATAATTGGTCAACAGTGGGCAAAAATGGGAAGCCAAATGATATCAAACATAAATATAAACATCCAAGGAGAGAACAATATACTCCTAAGGAAGACAAACATATAGAATTTGATATCCCGGTTTCTAACAAATTCTCAAAATTAAGAGGTAAGGGAAGTGTCAGTGAGAATGATGATAATAATGACTGTTTTTTTCAGAAAACAACAAAAAACAAGCTCAAAAGACCGAGCTGGGATCTAGACAACCCTCCCTCAAATCCCCTGACAAAAGTGAACCGCAAAAGGGGATACTCAGACGAGGTAAGAGAGGAGGGAGAAAGCCCGCCCACAAAGAGGGGATCCCTGAGTCATTAACATTAATCGCTAGCGGGATATTTAACCTATCTTCGCTCACTATAGATCACCATCTCTTTCAGGTGCTAAAGAAGGGGCTCACCTTTGCACCTACAAGGGATGCAAAAGAGTTTGATCTATACATTGACCTTCAAAAATATTTGAGGAAAATGACATTACAGCGTCATTTTAGTAGCTCTGGTGACAAACTAGCTAACACTCAAATTAAAAAACCTATAGAGCATGATATTGAAGATGTAGCACTAATTGAGGACCTTGAAGCCCTTTTAAGAGAAAGTGACCCAGATTTTGTCAATTTCAGTGGTTATCTTCATACAGGATTTAAGCCCAATTCAGTCTTCTACCCATATGCCTCTAGAGGACATAATATTGACCTATTTGGTAAAATGGTGGAAAGGGACTTTAAAGAAATGTGTAAAAAAAGATCCTCCAAACACCATTCCAATCTTACCTGGGAGGAACGTAAAAGTATAAACACCCTGAAAGCCAACCCAGATATTGTCTTGAGGTCAGCTGACAAAGGGGGTGGAATAGTCCTCTTGGATAAAGAGGACTATTTTAAAGAGGCTTACCGTATTTTGGAGGATAAAACCACCTATGTTTCTTTAGAGCGAGATCCAACTCGAGAATATTTGGGACTCATCAAAAAACATTTGACTGAGGCTCTTGCAATTGGAATTTTGTCTAAGTCAGAATATGAATATATACTCATTGAGACACCCACAGTCCCTATCTTTTACTACATCCCCAAGATTCATAAATCCCTCACTTCCCCACCTGGACGCCCTATTATTTCAGGAATCGATTCTATTACATCTAATTTGTCCACGTATATTGATTTTTATTTACAATCACTAGTCACATCACTTCCATCTCACCTTAAAGACACCACTATGGTTTTGCAGGTTTTGGATAATTTTGTTTGGAATGATAGTTGTAGATTAGCCACTTTAGATGTGCAAGCATTATACACAAGCATCCCCCACCAAAAAGGTATAGAGGCAACAAGACATTTTCTTATGAACCCACAATTATTACCTATAACCCAAATTGAATTTATTCTCACATCAATTGAATTCATTTTGGGTCATAATTATTTTATGTTTGATTCCCTTTATTTTCTACAAATCTTGGGGACGGCGATGGGGACTACGTTTGCCCCATCGTTCGCTAACCTATATATGGGACTGTGGGAGTCGCTTGAGGTATTTCGATGTTCTCCTCCACAGCTGAGGCTGTGGAGGAGATATATCGATGACATCATCATTGTGTGGGAGGGAACTGAGGAATCCTATCTTGGATTTGTTGATCAACTAAATACAAATCAATTTAATTTAAAATTTAGTGGTGTCAACAGTCCAGTTAGCATTAATTTCCTCGATTTGGAAATATATATTGAATCCAATACAGTTCAGACCAAAACACACTTCAAAGCTACTAACGTCAATTCTTATCTTGACCCTCTTAGCTGTCATGACAAAAGATGGGTTCAGAACATTCCCTTTAACCAGTTTCTAAGACTAAAGAGAAATGACTCCAAGGTTGAGGAATTCGATATACAATCTAAGTTCCTCAAAACAAGATTTCTCGATAAAAAGTATAATGAGGAACTGATAGATTCCTCAATAAAGAAACTGGAAAAAATAGAAAGGAAATCACTGATGAAATATAATAAAAACAAGAGGGACAAAAGTAAAAATACAAAAATCCCTGCTTTTATAACTCAGTTCAGTGATATGCATAATGGGGTCAGGAAAATCCTAAAAAAACACTGGGGAATACTGAAAATGGACCCTGTATTGGGCCCTCAGTTAAATTCACAACCTGGGATAGTGTTTAAACGTGCGCCAAATATAAAAAACATGTTGGCCCCAAGCCAAATCACCAGAAAAGCCATTGCTTCTGGTGACATTAAAGATCGCTTGGGTATTAAAGGCACATATAAATGTGGGAAGTGCAAGGCATGTAAACATATCTGTAAAGGAAATACAGTCATGTCTTGTGCCACTAAGCGGAGTTACAACACCAATAGTTTCATCAACTGTCAGACTACGCATGTGGTTTACGTCTTGCAATGTAACTGTAACTTACAGTACATTGGTAAGACAAAACGGCCACTGAAAATGCGTATGTTAGAACATTTGAGAAACGTAAAAAACATACCGAAAAGTACAGCTAAAGGTATGCCGCTTACACCACTTTTAAAACACTTTAAAGAGATCCACAACAATGACCCCAGTTGCATCACATTTAAAGGGCTTGAACATATCCAAATGAACAGCAGACAAGGCAATAGAGATAATCATCTATTAAAACGTGAACAGTATTGGATCTATGAAATGCAAACTAGACATCCTATTGGTTTTAATGAACTTATTGAGCTTACTCCATTTTTAAGATAAAATATTTGGTTTAATGTATGTTTAATTTCATCTTCATTTTCATTAATTGTTTAATATTATATTTGTCTCTCATTTTTATGGTATATGTATTAACATTATATGTTTTAATTAAAGCACTATATGTATCAATTTTAATTTATTGGGTACTTTAAAGATGAAATATAGTCTTATTATGTGCAATTAATGTGTAAAATATAAATTTGTTTTGGCTCTAATTCAGTGTATATATATAAGTTGATGATCTTAAGTTATGTTATGTTCATGTCCATGTAAGCATTGCAGGTTCGGATTCGTATATGTGTCTGTTAAACCTGCAACACGTGATCGCTGTAACACATGACATTGCAAGGGAAAGAGGTAGCATCACTTTAAATATACTACTGGCATTCTAAGGGCATTGGGTTTGGCGTCATAAGGGGGCCGTCCTAACTGATTCCCTTTTTCCTATAAATACGCGCAGATGACGCTGTACGTGACCTCCTGACGAAGCACGTGGTGCGAAACGCGTAGAGGTCACGACAGGTCATTCTGCGCGTGTTTGCTGAGAGGCTGAAACGGAGCTTGCCTGAGGCTCCAGAGGTGGCTGTTTCCATTCTTCCTTGATGCCGTGATCCGGATTCATACGGTCATCAGAGGTCCCCCTTCTCTGCCTCAGTGTGAGTGTTCGTTTCCCCCTGTCAGCAGTATTATAGCTCTCTATGGCGGTTTTAACCCTTACTTCCTTGAGCTGTTAATACTTTCTTTGTTTATTTTACATTGATTGTGTGTTTTTTCTTATGTTGTGTATGGTTTACTGTGTTAGATTTGTATATGTTTAGAGACCATATATATGGTTTTTATATTTCTAGGCAGCTACTCCTTAGAGCTGAGGAGGGGTTGGATCCCCTCAGCTGTTTATGTGTTTGTTTTAATAAATTAATACTAATCCTTTCCCTTGTGCGCTTTTGTGCATTTTTTTTCTTCTCTAACTGAGGAAGAAGTTTATAAGCGACTTGAAAAAATTAAAGTAAATAAGGCACCTGGCCCCGATGGCATACATCCAAGAGTTCTTAAGGAGTTAAGCTCAGTAATAGCAAAACCATTATATTTAATATTCAAGGATTCCATTTCCACAGGCTCAGTACCACAAGATTGGCGTAAAGCAGATGTGGTGCCTATATTTAAAAAGGGAGCTAGATGACACCCGGGGAATTACAGACCTGTAAGCCTGACTTCAAAAGTAGGGAAATTACTTGAAGGTTTAATACTGGATAGTATTCAGGAATATCTAATGGGAAACAAAATTATTAGTAATAGTCAGCATGGATTTATGAAGGATAGATCTTGCCAAACTAACCTTATTTGTTTCTTTGAGGAGGTAAGTAGGAATTTAGACCAGGGTAATGCAGTTGATGTGGTCTACTTAGATTTTGCAAAGGCTTTTGATACGGTTTCACACAAGAGGTTGGTGTACAAAATAAAGAAAATTGGACTCAGCAATAATATATGCACCTGGATTGAAAACTGGTTAAAGGACAGACAACAGAGGGTTGTCATAAATGGAATTTTTTCAGCTTGGACTAAAGTCGTGAGTGGAGTACCTCAAGGATCGGTACTGGGACCCCTGCTTTTTAACTTGTTTATTAATGACCTTGAGGTTGGGATCAAGAGCAAAGTCTCCATCTTTGCTGATGATACTAAATTGTGTAAGGTAATAGAATCAGAGCAGGATGTAATTTCTCTTCAGAAGGACTTGGAGAGACTGGAAACGTGGGCAGGTAAATGGCAAATGAGGTTTAATACAGATAAATGTAAGGTTATGCATTTGGGATGCAAGAATAAAAAGGCGACTTACAAATTAAATGGAGATATATTGGGGGAATCCTTGATGGAGAAGGATTTAGGAGTGCTTGTAGACAGCAGGCTTAGCAATAGTGCCCAATGTCATGCAGTAGCTGCAAAGGCAAACAAGATCTTATCTTGCATCAAATGGGCAATGGATGGAAGGGAAGTAAACATAATTATGCCCCTTTTCAAAGCATTAGTAAGACCACACCTTGAATATGGAGTACAATTTTGGGCACCAATCCTAAGAAAAGACATTATGGAACTAGAGAGAGTGCAGAGAAGAGCCACCACATTAATAAAGGGGATGGGCATTCTAACTTATGAGGAGAGGCTAGCTAAATTAGATTTATTTACATTAGAAAAGAGGCGTCTAAGAGGGGATATGATAACTATATACAAATATATTCAGGGACAATACAAGGAGCTTTCAAAAGAACTATTCATCCCACGGGCAGTACAAAGGACTCGGGGCCATCCCTTAAGGTTGGAGGAAAGGAAATTTCACCAGCAACAAAGGAAAGGGTTCTTTACAGTAAGGGCAGTTAAAATGTGGAATTCATTACCCATGGAGACTGTGATGGCAGATACAATAGATTTGTTCAAAAAAAAGGTTGGACATCTTTTTAGATGGGAAGGTATTCAGGGATATACCAAATAAGTATACATGGGAAGGATGTTGATCCAGAGATTAATCTGATTGCCAATTCTTGGAGTCAGGAAGGAATTAATTTGTCCCCTTAATGGGGTTTTTTGTTTGCCTTCCTCTGGATCAATAAGTAAGTATAGATATAGAATAAAGTATCTGTTGTCTAAATTTAGCATAGGTTGAACTTGATGGACGTACGTCTTTTTTCAACCTCATCTACTCTGTAACTATGTAACTATGTAACACATACATACACCCACTACTATTGTATTTTCTGGATCTGATGTCTCTCCCCAAAAGTTTTTTGTGCTAAATCTACACATGACTGTATAGCTATACAAGCTATATAAGAATACAAGTACTCATATAGCCACAGATATAGCTACAAGTGTACATCCATTGTAGCAGCACATATTTATTTAGGTGATAGCAATTGTATAAGTGTATCAGTTAAATAACAACCAGGATGTACAAAAGTTAACATAATGGCATGTCATAGTATTAGATGAGTTAATGAAACAATGGTGAATTTTTTAACTATATATGAATGATTGCCTTGCAATCACTGTTTTTATGCCTTAATAATTACACGTTTATTTCATGTCATAGTACTCACCTTCTTGATCCTAAACATCACTAGGCCCTATGTCCCTTGTCCCTCCCGTACCAAACACTAGTTCGTAGTCCATTATACTGTATATTTTCTCTTCATACGAGTATAGAAGCAGAGATGCAGGAGGACAGCCTCCTGTTTGATATGCGTGTCGACCAGCCTTAGACATTTTTCTTTTTTCATTCTTCTTGGTTGTTTTCCGCATGCACACACAAATGTCGTCCCAGAGCTGGGTTTTGTGCCTGCTTTTAGTTTTTGCTGTGTATATATGAAATATTCTCTAAATACATGACTCTAGGCTATTGTACATTTAACTACTGTGATTTAAGAATTTCGGCAAATATATTAACTATTGTAGCATAGGAAAGGGATGTTGTAACAGATACAGGTAAACCCCGTTATAACGCGCCTCGTTATACCGTGATTCGGTTATAACGTGGTTTTCCCGTGGCTCCCGTTTAAAAAAAAAAAAAATTAAATTTAATTTTTTTTGCACACTGCACACACTCTCACTGCACACACTGCACACACACTACTCACTGCACAAACACTGCTCACACTGCACACACTGCACACTGCACACACACTGCTCATTGCTCACACTACACACTGCACACACACGGCTCACACTGACACACACTGCTCATTGCTCACACTGCACACACTGCACACACACTGCTCATTGCTCACACTGCACACACTGCACACTGCACACACACTGCGCATTGCTCACACTGCACACACACTGCTCATTGCTCACACTGCACACACTGACACACTGCTCATTGCTCACACTGCACACACTGCTCATTGCTCACACTGCACACACACTGCTCATTGCTCACACTGCACACACTGACACACTGCTCATTTCTCACACTGCACACACTGCACACTGCACACACACTGTTCATTGCACACACACACACACACACACACACACACACACACACACACACACACACACACACACACACACACACACACCCAATACACATATACATAAATCACCCTTACCTTGGGGATGATTGGTGAGGCCTGTGGCTGCAGGGGGGGGGGGGGCGCTGCGTGCCGGTGGGGGTGGTGCTGCAGTGGAGGGGGATGATGGCTGTGGGGGCCCCCGATGCTGCGGGGGCTGGTGGGATGGCCCAGTGCAGCGCGGGGGGGCAGGTAGGTGGGGGTAGGTTGGCGGTACGGCCCAGGGCGGGGGGTGCGACATCATTGTGCTGTGGGGGGGTGGCGGGGCCCTGCGCTGCGGCGGAGTGGCAGGACGACCCTGCGCTACGGCGGGGCGAGGGGGCCCAGTCCTGCGACGGGGGGTGATGGTGCTGGGGGAGGGGAGGTGACAGTGCTGGGGATGGGGGGGTTGGTGCTGCGGGGGTCCAGGCGGCTGATCACCTGTTCCCCGGGCCTCCCTCTTATGCCGGAGCTGATGACTTCCGGCAGACCGGCACTGTCGATAGGGAGACCAGTGCCGGTGCAGTTTTTTTTTTTTTAACATATACTGTACTGTATTAAATTAACGGGCATGGCCCTTTGCCCTGGGAGGGAGAGGGAAGGGGCTGGGAGGGAGAGGGAGGGGGCTGGGAGGGAGGAGGCATGTGGCCCGCATGTAGGGCTTCCGGACACCTCTTCCTTCCTTCCCTCCTCACTCCCTCCCGAACAGGCATGCGGCGGCCATTTTATTTTTAATTAGCGCGACCCTGTTACTAATGCGGTGGTCTCGGGGTGGACCCCGAGGACCGCGTTATAACGGGGTTTACCTCTAGTATGAGTATTTGTGTCAGCACCAATTTTGCATGTAGTTACAGCCCCCCATTTGTCTACTTGATGAGTGCATTTGTTACAAATAAAATGTGTACATACAACAGCACACCTCAGTTATAGCATATGTGTTTAACATCTCAACGGTACATTAAGAAATGTGAAACATTTTTTTGGAATACTGTTTAGGTACATTACATTATTAATGAGTAACCTTAACTTATATTGTTTCTGTTCTTACATGCTAATTGGCCATAGAGTTGACTAAACGAAGCCATGACACCATCAACCAGGATATAATTTTCTCTATGGGAAAGTGTTTGTTTCTTATGCCTTCGATGCGCCGGTTGCGGGCTGGAAGCTATTTATAACTGCATCATCCTGCTCGGCCTCAGTTGTTGGATGCGCTAAACTGTCCACAGCCTGGGTTAAAGAAGTGCACAGCCAGTAAGATTACAAACAGATAGTTGTTTCAAACTTTTGGGTCTTATTAGTGAAGACCGACAGAGGGTGAGTGCAAATTTGCATGTCATCACCCAGAATCCCTGGCTGTAAGAGATAATACTGAAAGGCAAGTTTGCGGATTTTTTCTACAAAAGCGTAAGGGGAGCGGTGGTAGATGCCACGTAAAAGAATAAAATCACATAGTACAATACAGTAGTGCAAAAATAATTATTAAGTGAAATAAACTTATGGAATTCCTACTCACAATATAAGGCAGTGTCCCAAACAATGGCAATGTTGTCTCCAGCTTGGTAAGATGCAGGTGGTCCTGTGTATCTCAAAGAGAAAGAGACAGACCCACAGTGCAGATGCATAAAAAGCAATTTATCAGTTTTCTCACAAATGGAGGCTTACACTTAGGCGCTGATCAATAGGCAGAGGAGGAAAACCAGTATCTCAGTGTGGTGAGTAGCGATCTAACCACTTCCTCATCCGTCTGTGCCTCCAATCACGTCTGGTCACGTCACAGCCTCCCACGTCACTTCTGGTATCTCGGGCCTTCAGCGCGTCAGAAGATGGTTGTATTGAAGTTGAAGACCTGTCTGAGACATTCAAATGTAGCCACAAGTGGTATTTTCACTTGAAGGTTTACAAACTGTAGGCACTTCATGTAATGAACACAAGGTGGAAGTAGTGATCCACACATTTGCTGCCTTGTTAGATAACGTATTTATTTTTCTGTGAAGTCTGCTGAGCTTGTCCATAAATGGATACCATATATTCTGATTTTCTTATTTGGTCATAATGAGAATAAATGCATACTGTACAGTATCCAATTGAAAACACCCTTGAAAATATAGAACTCCTGCAGAAGATAGGGAAATAAACCTTATAAAGTTGCAAATTGGCTTTTGTGGCAATAGAAAAGCAGCAATTCTTAAACTGTACAATATATGCTTTGAAAAATCACTAGAGGATCTTTTTTCCCATATTTCATGCATACCCTCTACATTTGGAGTTTGGAGTCTTATCTTTTGTTTAACCCTATTGCCAGAGGAAAAGAGAGCAGTGTGACAGATGATCAACCAGAAATGACCCCGACATTAGTATTGTATTTAACCCTCTGCATGCTGGAGGGGCCACGGCACAGCATGTTACAGCCCTGTGGCACTAAGTGATCATGTTACTACGGCGTTACTGATGACGCACAGCATGAAGTACTGGTAGCACCTTCCCCATTAAGTATCTCCAGAACAAGGAGGTCACAGGATTTGAAATGAATGTGGTTCAGCTATAGAAACCCTTTGCTTCCTGTTCATGTTAAAAAAAGGTCTGGGGAAAAGAGGAAACTGTGGCTTTAAGATTTCTAGAACCAACCCCAGGTTTACCATTGATAGGTGTTTTTCAAAATATTTGTTTTAGTTTCTATTTATTTATACATTATAATTGTATATTTATATTAAGTATATTTCTTGATTTATATGCTATGTTAGCATTTACTTTCTTACTGTATATTGAGTTTTATTTTCATCATTTGATAAAAATTAAAAACCAAACCTAAACAAAGCAAGTTTTGGCAAAACCATAACTAAAATACAGTACCAATGTTTCTCAAACAGAAACCATGTCCAAAATGGAAAGTTTCAGAACTCAAACCAAAACAGCACTGCTGCTCCTTTGTATTTAGTACTCCAAACAAAGAGGGATCATTTATTTTTACTGACAAAAGTGTGAAATATAGAAAACAACTATCCTCAATTAATTAACAGGCCACAAGTCTGTATGTTTAAAGATCCCAAAAACCGATAAACACATGCAACTGACCTATCCCCTCCCCCCCGCCCACCCGGCTGCCTGGGATACGTTGTACAAATATATATCACAGTCTCTGATCTTTTCAGACATGGTTTAGACCTGTTCTGCTAGGGCGTTTGCTCAGTGAGTTACCTTTGATCTCAGGGTCTCTCTTCATGGGTTCAGGCCAAGGCTGTTGTGGAGTGAATAATAGAACAGGGCGCCCAGGAACTTTTCAGCTAGAGTATTTATTGGGTCACAGATCAGCATACAGTCATGGACAGAATAGTTATTTTCCCTCTTGCAATTGAGATAGTTCACCTCACTGGTCCCTTCGTAACACAGAGTGATTACCTCCACCTTTCCCTTCCAATCCTTACTTAAACTGTGGGAATGATGGCCCTCACCCTGTCTCTTCCAATCCCTACTTAAACTGGGAGATAGGATGAAGTACTCTTTCTTGCCTCAGGAACTGTCACTTTTTGGTTGGAGAGGCTTCCAGTGGCTTGAGGCCTTGGCCCTCTCATAGGACTACAGTCACAGGTCCCTGTCTTTCTCTCTTACCCTTCCCTTGGGTAGGACTACACTCACCCCCCTCTGGGGAAAGTTACAACTCAGGAGGAGCCAGACTAGAAATGGGGGTATCCACACCCAGGGGTCTCATCCACCCCCTGGGAAGAACAAGATAGTCTTCACCCCTGAGGGGCTGGAATGGAACAGCACCCCCTCAGAACTAGAACTCTAATCAGGAGGAATCACATATTTATACCAGTGGAGTAGCCAACCCTCCCTGCCCCAGTAACTGCCTGCTGACAGATACTTATTCTATATTTGTGTTTACAGTATATCGGTCCATAGGAAAGTAAACAAAAATAACCCATGAAACATTATCCATAAGGGGAAATCAGATGGCTGTTAAACCAGTTCCAGCCAAAAGCAAAAGCAAAAGACGTCACAAGCCCTATTTAAGGCCGTGACGCCTCATTTGTGCCCAAGAAGATGATGAGACAACATCGGTTGGGATCTATCATGGGGTTTTATGGATTGACAGATGAAGACAAAAGATAAAGAAGATCAAGAAATAGTGACAGATGATGATAGAAGAAGCTGATTAAAGATAGAAGAAAGAAGATTTGGGTACCTTAACCGGATCTTCATGGCGGATGGCATCGGATGCTGTTTGAGGCATTCCTGATACGTGAGCTTCCTGTTTCCCCGGGAGTCAGAGGATCAGCGCTTCTAATGGTAATATATTGAATGATTGTAAATGTATTTTTTTTACAGGTTTTAACATTGGATCTGTATTTTTTTGGTGGGCACATTGACTGATAATGTATTTATCTATACCAATTTAGGGTACAGGTCAATACATTATTAGGACAATTTTGGGGGGATATTTCTGGGTTTGTATGGATGGTGATTTTTGCGATGTCACTTTAATATGTGGATGTCATTCTTTGGTATTTTGCTGCATTATTTAAATAAAATGTTTGCAATTGATTTTTGATTTTAATTAATGTCTTGTGTTGACTAATGCGTCTAATGGTTGTAATTCAGATATTTTTAAATAATGAATGTCTTGGTAGGTTAATATTTATATTAATTAATTGCTGTTGTATTAATTAATTGTTTTGATTGGTTACTGTTAGAATTAATTCCGAGTTGTTATAGTAATTAATTGGTTTGATTGGTTACTGTTTGAAATAATTCTGATTTGTTTTATTAATTTAGTGCTTTGATTGGTTAATGTTTTAATTAATTCATTGTTGATGTGGTTATTGCTTGTATTAATTGGATTAGCTGGCTAGTGTTTTTATTTAGTGAATTGTGTTTTTTTGAAGTTGTGTTATGTTTTATTATTGTGGGTTTTGTGCATTAATGTACATTGATTAGGGTGCCCATTAAGTGCTATACAGGCTTATCATGCCCATATTATTATATGGGTATGATTTACCACTATACTACTCAATGGGTACAGAGTGGGTATAGTGGGTCCGGGGTGGGTGTTTAGGCCACCCGAGTGGGTAACAGGGCAGGGTGGGTTAACCCCCTTAATTACTATAGCGGTTATTAACCGCTTAGGTGATTAAGGGGTTAGGAGCCATTAGAATGTATTTATTATGTATGTATGATGTCTGCCAACGGAGGACAGGACCTGCTGTATCGTGAGGAGGACGGACAGCATATTGCTGTGGTAAGTAGAACTGTATTTATTTACTTTATTTATGCTGGCTAATGTTGTGTTTAATAATGGGCAAATAATCTATTATCCATATCTGGATAATACTTATTTTGTCCATTACTGTACTGTACGTGTTTGGGCGGGGGGAGGAGATTGATTGAAATGTAGGCCTATGTTTTTACATACAGGGTTGGTTCCTTAGGTCTGTGGGGACCTATGGAGACCACCTGCAGACCCACGGGGGACACCTGAGTGGAAAAACTGGGGGCCCCCACATCTGTTTGGGCCCCACGGACCCGCAGGGACCAACCGAGGGCCCCAGACCCCCATGGGATCCACCCGAGGGCCTTCAGACACCTGTAGTGCTGCCCCGGGGACACCCAGACACCCTCAGCCCCACCAGTGGACCCCATTTGGGGCCAACGGTGATCTATGTGGACCACTTGGAGGCCCAAAGTGCCTAGCGGGGACCACCCGGAGACCCCCAGACACAGTAAGCACACCCCTCTGGTGCACTGTGGGGCCTGTGGCCACCCATTGGGACCACTGGGGACTACTGTAGGCCTGAGGTATTAACCCTCTATGTAAATAAATAAATAATGGTTTTACATTATAGAGGGGCACGGGAGTGTGTATTGATGCTTAGTAAATGTTTTTTTTAATATACATTTAATTCATAGTGTAGATGTGCAGGGGTTCTCCAGAGAACAACCGCGTTGGTTTTATGTCCGGGGACCCCTTGCTTCCCAAGATACAGGCCCCTCCATGGGGTGCCGGTATCTCCTATGTATGGAGATGTCCCGCATCATGTGATCGGGATATCTCCATGCATAGGAGATACCGGCACCCCATAAAGGGGCCTGTATCTTGGGAAGCAGGGGGGCCCCGGACCTCAAACCAACACGGTTCAGTTCCGGAAACCCCCTGCACATCTACACAAGGAATAAAATGTATATTAAAAAACATAATTTTCGAGCGAGATTTTCACTGGGGAGGCGGCTCTCTCTGAGCAACTCTCTCTGCAGCAGAAATGAATCACTGGATTAAGCCTTTTCAGAGGTTCGATCCTATCATTGGCAGCAACTCGCTCGTTTTGGGAATTTTGCTATGAGCGGTAATGAAGGCTTGCTGAATACCGGGATAGCAACGCTCCAAAAAATGGCGATTTAAATGGGCTGGCGATATTTTTTATCAACCTTTACTGCATGGGGCCCATAGTCTGCTACTATAGGCAAACTGTGTGTATATAAATAAACCGGATGCATGCTATTCAGAGCACTTACAATTGTGTGTATACAGAATATATATATATATATATATATATATATATATATATATATATATATATATTTATATATATTGTGACAGAGTCACTGACTCAGTAGGCTGGAACAGTGAATGGAGAGATGCTGCAGCCAGTTCACAGTGTTAATCTCCTCAGACAGAGAAAGCACAGCTGAAGACTGATTAAACAGGGGCTGGACTCATCAGTGAAACAAGTGCTTTAAAAAGCAGGAAGTTGCTCACACAAGTTGAGCTTGTTTTCCCACGTGAGTGTGAAGAGACTTCTCCCGGCTGGGAAGCCGTAGCTGTTGCTCTGGTCCCCCAGTCCTGCGAGGAGCTATGCTGCTGGGACCAGCTGGGACCCCAACCCAGGATAAATATAAAGATTGCTGCGAGCTGGACACAGCCTGCTCCCCGGAACCGTGTTCCTGTTTACTGTTGGAGCTGCATCACAGATAAGACTTTATTATTATACTTATTGGTTATACTTTGTGTAGCATATGTTTTGGGCATAACCAGATTAGCTGGCTGTCCTGTTAGTAAGGGCTCAAGAAGTGAGTTAGTTTCCCTAACGGGAATAGGCTTTATTTTCAAGAAAGTAGTTTCTTAAAGGGACAGTGGACCCGTACTTATTTTGGTTGTGGCTAATAAACCACTAGAGTTTAAAGTTTCCCATTGTATCTAGCGTCTTACTGACCCCCACCGCGAGGCCTTCCTGCCACAGGTGGTGTCAGAAGTGGGATGCTACGCCTCTGGGGGTCAGTAGATGAAGATGTGTTGAGACACTGAACTCAAGCGGAAAAAAAAAAAGCGTTATTTTGCTGAAGCATTGAATTTACAAGTGCTGAATGTAAAATTTGCCCCGTCGGGTATGAAAGGATTGCTGTGTAAAGCTAATGCCTTTTGCTGAAGCGAGTGAATTTGCAGCTAGCAAGTGCTGTGTGTAAAATTTACCCTGTCTGGTATAAAAGAAAGTGAAAATTGATTTTTGCAAAGAAGTTGCCCTAAGAAGAACCCAGAAGGTTCAAATATTATAAAGCAAGTACAACTTACGTGTATTGTGCAAAGTCTGCCCTGTCGGGTGTGGAAAAAAACAAACAAACAAAAAAAAACGGGGTTTTAAAATGGCCGCCATCAAGTGTCAGTTTTGCAATGTACATAACCATACAAAACAGTGTCCCTTCAGGCCATATGATGATGATTATGATGACGACGCATATGTGGCCCCGAGAAGAGAGACGTACCCGCAGATGAAAGCTGCAAAAGTGACCAGTGTCCAGAGCGCAGGACCCCATAACCTTGGAGTCGGTGACCAGGAGTTCGGAGCCATGCCGGCTAGAAGGAAACCAGGTGACTTTCTAAAGGATTCAGTATGCTGGGCCTGTCATGAACCAGGACACACGGGAGGGGTGTGTCCCCAAATTCTCAAATATAAACAGTGGCAACAGGTGCAACATGATGAATATTGTCTCCCACAGCTGCAAAAGCAAGCAACGCATTGTGGGTACAAGCAAAAGGTGGAAGCTGATACCAGTGTCTGTGTGCCCAGTACCACTGATGTCTCTGGATCTAATAAAACAAAGAGGAAGAAAAAGAAAAATATTTTTCAAGTCACAGAGGAAGTGACCGAACCACTTGAGCCTGCGATATCAGGACAACAGGCGTCAGCAAGGTACCGAGATGTGCTGCAGACCGGAGTGATGGACAGAATTGTCACAGGAACGGTGGCAAAGGAAAAGGAGGAGCAAAGGGAAGCTGAATCCTTGATCCAGGAAAAAAAGGCCTTAATTTCTGCACTCCAAACTGCCCACCGTGATTATGATGTCTTGCAGGGTCAATTGAATAGGGAGCGAGAAGCGAACGCCGAGGTACAGAGGTGTATACTCCCAGCTATACTTGAGTATGAGGCGTTAAAGAAAACAGAGCGTCTCTTACAGAGTGAGTTGGAGGAGCTGGAGACAAGTTTGGATAAGGCCAACACCGCAATTGCTAACATGGAATCAGAGAGAACAAGTCCTGACTGGAGACTATGCTATAAGATGTCCCAGAGAGATGTGCAAAACTTCATCAAAGACTTAGAAGTTTCTCACCAAGAGGCTTGCGCGCTCAAAACAGAGCTGGAGTTCTCATGCCAGGAGGGCCACTGTCTAACTACAGAGCTGGGTACTTTGAAGAAAGCCAATGAGACGGTCCTAAGGGATATAGAGACTGTGAAAATGGAGAATATAAACCTGAAGGAAGAGGTTTTAAACCTGACTGGTCAGGTCAGTGATGGGACTGAGAAGCTTCACCAAGCACAGAAAGTGAAGTCGCAATTGGCGCAAGAAAAATTAGAAGTACAGGCTACACGGAAGAATGCAGAGAAAATGCTGAAAAAGAAAGCCTCGCCCTGGAGCAGCTGAAGGTCACGTTGAGCACCACAAGAGCATCGCTGGAGGCGGAGCTTAGAAGACAGGTGACTCTGTGTGAGAGGGAACATGAGAAGGTCCAAAGACTGAAGCAAGAGCTGGAAAAGCAGAGAGGCAGTGCCATCCCAATGAGTCAGTATACCAAGGAGAAAGACGCCTGGAAAACAGAAGCAGCAGCGACCCTAGCAACAAGAACTGCAGAGCTCAAAAAGATGAAGGAGGCGCTGATGCAAACCCAGAGTAAGCACCGGGAAGAGGTGAAGGCCCTGAGAGGGGACTGGCAGCATCAGACTGAAGAGTTGCAGATGCAGATGGCTGAGCGCGAGATGCAGCGTGCCAAGAGGGAGGAGCACCAGCAGCTGCAGGTCCAGAATAAAGAAACAGAGACAGATTTAAGCCTTGCTTTGGGTCTGCTAGGAGATGTAGAATCGCGACTCAATTCTAAAGAAGATGAACTAGCGGCCGCACTGAGTGAAAGAAGAAATGCAGAAGGACTGCTACAAGACCTGAGGAAGGACCTGGAGTCTGAGTGTGCTGGCCGCAAGATGGCGGAGAAACAAAAGTCTGACCTACTCAAGGAGCTTGAGGCTCTGAAGACTGAGTGGGACACTACGTTGGACTCTACTGCTGCCCAGCAGGAGGTTTCTCAGATGAAGCTGGAGGAAAAGCTTACAACCCCAAGACAGACGTTTGGGTCACTGAAGCAGTCCAAGGAAAAGGTAGCAGTAGAGATAAAGCAAAGGAGACGCACCAGGAAGCATGACCGTGATACCGTTGCAGTACTACAGTCTACTTTCCACAAGTCACGGAAGGCGAAGGCCAAGTGGCGATGCAGTAGCACAGTAAGAATCCAATCATACTACAGTGCCCAGGGGACCCAAAGTGGATTCCTTGCCATGAGGGCAGCCACTGTAAAGAGACAGTCGCGAATGAGATGGAATTGTACCCGTGATCGTAAGAGGCGAATGACCGCACAGATTGTCCAGCGACTCTCTCAACAGAGTAAGTTAAAGAGTCATGACAGAAAGGCCCAATCCTATGAGACTGCTGACAGTAAAAGAGAGGTGCCATGGAGTGCACTTCGGGTTAATAAGAATCCCGACCAAGTTGAAGTACTAAGGATAAATATTGTGGAACCCAACACTGAAGGTACGCTGAGGGAGAAAGGTCCAAAAGCCATCACCGCAAAAACAGAGTTGCTGTCATCACAAGAGAAGGCCAAACAGTCACTGGCGAGTGTATACAATGAGCTGACCGAGGTCAAGGCTTTTCTACAGGGTAAGGGAGACTCTGAGCACAAGAGAATGATGCATCTTCAGGATTTGCAGATCAAGGTCATAACATGGCGTAGAGTCCTGGCAGAGAGAGCTAATAGACAGTAGGATGCTCAGGAACCTTTGCAAGAAAAGACACAACAAAAGCAGAGCATCAACCTTAAACTGACAGAACACGGTGATAATAAGGTACCAGTCCCCAGGCCCAGATGGCCTGGTAATTACCCCAAAAAGAAAATGCCTAAATTAGAAGGCAAGAAAAAAAAGGGGGTGGGAAGGGCCGACGTCAGACATTTTCGACAAAGATGCTGGTGCACGGGAAAGGTGCACGGGCCGCTCTACAGGACAATGTTTCGCTGGGGAGAGGGATATGTGACAGAGTCACTGACTCAGTAGGCTGGAACAGTGAATGGAGAGATGCTGCAGCCAGTTCACAGAGTGTTAATCTCCTCAGACAGCGAAAGCACAGCTGAAGACTGATTAAACAGGGGCTGGACTTATCAGTGCAACAAGTGCTTTAAAAAGCAGGAAGTTGCTCACACAAGTTGAGCTTGTTTTCCCACGTGAGGGTGGAGAGACTTCTCCCGGCTGGGAAGCCGTAGCTGTTGCTCTGGTCCCCCAGTCCTGCGAGGAGCTATGCTGCTGGGACCAGCTGGGACCCCAACCCAGGATAAAGATTGCTGCGAGCTGGACACAGCCTGCTCCCCGGAACCGTGTTCCTGTTTACTGTTGGAGCTGCATCACAGATAAGACTTTATTATTATACTTATTGGTTATACTTTGTGTAGCATATGTTTTGGGCATAACCAGATTAGCTGGCTGTCCTGTTAGTAAGGGCTCAAGAAGTGAGTTAGTTTCCCTAACGGGAATAGGCTTTATTTTCAAGAAAGTAGTTTCTTAAAGGGACAGTGGACCCGTACTTATTTTGGTTGTGGCTAATAAACCACTAGAGTTTAAAGTTTCCCATTGTATCTAGCGTCTTACTGACCCTCACAGCGAGGCCTTCCTGCCACAGGTGGTGTCAGAAGTGGGATGCTACGCATCTGGGGGTCAGTAGATGAAGATGTGTTGAGACACTGAACTCAAGCAGAAAAAAAAAAAAGCGTTATTTTGCTGAAGCATTGAATTTACAAGTGCTGAATGTAAAATTTGCCCCGTCGGGTATGAAAGGATTGCTGTGTAAAGCTAATGCCTTTGTCTGAAACGAGTGAATTTGCAGCTAGCAAGTGCTGTGTGTAAAATTTACCCTGTCTGGTATAAAAGAAAGTGAAAATTGATTTTTGCAAAGAAGTTGCCCTAAGAAGAACCCAGAAGGTTCAAATATTATAAAGCAAGTACAACTTACGTGTATTGTGCAAAGTCTGCCCTGTCGGGTGTGGAAAAATACAAACAAACAAAAAAAAAACGGGGTTTTAAAATGGCCGCCATCAAGTGTCAGTTTTGCAATGTACATAACCATACAAAACAGTGTCCCTTCAGGCCATATGATGATGATTATGATGACGACGCATATGTGGCCCCGAGAAGAGAGACGTACCCGCAGATGAAAGCTGCAAAAGTGATCAGTGTCCAGAGCGCAGGACCCCATAACCTTGGAGTCAGTGACCAGGAGTTCGGAGCCGTGCCGGCTAGAAGGAAACCAGGTGACTTTCTAAAGGATTCAGTATGCTGTGCCTGTCATGAACCAGGACACACGGGAGGGGTGTGTCCCCAAATTCTCAAATATAAACAGTGGCAACAGGTGCAACATGATGAATATTGTCTCCCACAGCTGCAAAAGCAAGCAACGCATTGTGGGTACATGCAAAAGGTGGAAGCTGATACCAGTGTCTGTGTGCCCAGTACCACTGATGTATCTGGAACTAATAAAACAAAGAGGAAGAAAAAGAAAAATATTTTTCAAGTCACAGAGGAAGTGACCGAACCACTTGAGCCTGCGATATCAGGACAACAGGCGTCAGCAAGGTACCGAGATGTGCTGCAGACCGGAGTGATGGACAGAATTGTCACAGGAACGGTGGCAAAGGAAAAGGAGGAGCAAAGGGAAGCTGAATCCTTGATCCAGGAAAAAAAGGCCTTAATTTCTGCACTCCAAACTGCCCACCGTGATTATGATGTCTTGCAGGAACAATTGAATAGGGAGCGAGAAGCGAACGCCGAGGTACAGAGGTGTATACTCCCAGCTATACTTGAGTATGAGGCGTTAAAGAAAACAGAGCGTCTCTTACAGAGTGAGTTGGAGGAGCTGGAGACAAGTTTGGATAAGGCCAACACCGCAATTGCTAACATGGAATCAGAGAGAACAAGTCCTGACTGGAGACTATGCTATAAGATGTCCCAGAGAGATGTGCAAAACTTCATCAAAGACTTAGAAGTTTCTCACCAAGAGGCTTGCGCGCTCAAAACAGAGCTCAAAAGAGTTCTCATGCCAGGAGGGCCACTGTCTAACTACAGAGCTGGGTACTTTGAAGAAAGCCAATGAGACGGTCCTAAGGGATTAGAGACTGTGAAAATGGAGAATATAAACCTGAAGGAAGAGGTTTTAAACCTGACTGGTCAGGTCAGTGATGGGACTGAGAAGCTTCACCAAGCACAGAAAGTGAAGAAGCAATTGGCGCAAGAAAAATTAGAAGTACAGGCTACACTGAAGAATGCAGAGAAAATGCTGAAAAAGAATGCCTCGCCCTGGAGCAGCTGAAGGTCACGTTGAGCATCACAAGAGCATCGCTGGAGGCGGAGCTTAGAAGACAGGTGACTCTGTGTGAGAAGGAACATGAGAAGGTCCAAAGACTGAAGCAAGAGCTGGAGAAGCAGAGAGGCAGTGCCATCCCAATGAGTCAGTATACCAAGGAGAAAGACGCCTGGAAAACAGAAGCAGCAGCGACCCTAGCAACAAGAACTGCAGAGCTCAAAAAGATGAAGGAGGCGCTGATGCAAACCCAGAGTAAGCACCGGGAAGAGGTGAAGGCCCTGAGAGGGGACTGGCAGCATCAGATTGAAGAGTTGCAGATGCAGATGGCTGAGCGCGAGATGCAGCGTGCCAAGAGGGAGGAGCACCAGCAGCTGCAGGTCCAGAATAAAGAAACAGAGAAAGATTTAAGCCTTGCTTTGGGTCTGCTAGGAGATGTAGAATCGCGACTCAATTCTAAAGAAGATGAACTAGCGGACGCACTGAGTGAAAGAAGAAATGCAGAAGGACTGCTACAAGACCTGAGGAAGGACCTGAAGTCTGAGTGTGCTGGCCGCAAGATGGCGGAGAAACAAAAGTCTGACCTACTCAAGGAGCTTGTGGCTCTGAAGACTGAGCGGGACACTACGTTGGACTCTACTGCAGCCCAGCAGGAGGTTTCTCAGATGAAGCTGGAGGAAAAGCTTACAACCCCAAGACAGACGTTTGGGTCACTGAAGCAGTCCAAGGAAAAGGTAGCAGTAGAGATAAAGCAAAGGAGACGCACCAGGAAGCATGACCGTGATACCGTTGCAGTACTACAGTCTACTTTCCACAAGTCACGGAAGGCGAAGGCCAAGTGGCGATGCAGTTGCACAGTAAGAATCCAACCATACTACAGTGCCCAGGGGACCCAAAGTGGATTCCTTGCCATGAGGGCAGCCACTGTAAAGAGACAGTCGCGAATGAGATGGAAGTGTACCCGTGATCGTAAGAGGCGAATGACCGCACAGATTGTCCAGCGACTCTCTCAACAGAGTAAGTTAAAGAGTCATGACAGAAAGGCTCAAGCCTATGAGTCTGCTGACAGTAAAAGAGAGGTGCCATGGGGTGCACTTCGGGTTAATAAGAATCCCGACCAAGTTGAAGTACTAAGGATAAATATTGTGGAACCCAACACTGAAGGTACGCTGAGGGAGAAAGGTCCAAAAGCCATCACCGCAAAAACAGAGTTGCTGTCATCACAAGAGAAGGCCAAACAGTCACTGGCGAGTGTATACAATGAGCTGACCGAGGTCAAGGCTTTTCTACAGGGTAAGGGAGACTCTGAGCACAAGAGAATGATGCATCTTCAGGATTTGCAGATCAAGGTCATAACATGGCGTAGAGTCCTGGCAGAGAGAGCTAATAGACAGCAGGATGCTCAGGAACCTTTGCAAGAAGAGACACAACAAAAGCAGAGCATCAACCTTAAACTGACACAACACAAGGTGATAATAAGGTACCAGTCCCCAGGCCCAGGTGGCCTGGTAATTACCCCAAAAAGAAAATGCCTAAATTGGAAGGCAAGAAAAAAAAGGGGGAGGGAAGGGCCGACGTCAGACATTTTCGACAAAGATGCTGGTGCACGGGATAGGTGCACGGGCCGCTCTACAGGACAATGTTTCGCTGGGGAGAGGGATATGTGACAGAGTCACTGACTCAGTAGGCTGGAACAGTGAATGGAGAGATGCTGCAGCCAGTTCACAGAGTGTTAATCTCCTCAGACAGCGAAAGCACAGCTGAAGACTGATTAAACAGGGGCTGGACTTATCAGTGAAACAAGTGCTTTAAAAAGCAGGAAGTTGCTCACACAAGTTGAGCTTGTTTTCCCACGTGAGGGTGGAGAGACTTCTCCCGGCTGGGAAGCCGTAGCTGTTGCTCTGGTCCCCAAGCCCTGCGAGGAGCTATGCTGCTGGGACCAGCTGGGACCCCAACCCAGGATAAAGATTGCTGCGAGCTGGACACAGCCTGCTCCCCGGAACCGTGTTCCTGTTTACTGTTGGAGCTGCATCACAGATAAGACTTTATTATTATACTTATTGGTTATACTTTGTGTAGCATATGTTTTGGGCATAACCAGATTAGCTGGCTGTCCTGTTAGTAAGGGCTCAATAAGTGAGTTAGTTTCCCTAATGGGAATAGGCTTTATTTTCAAGAAAGTAGTTTCTTAAAGGGACAGTGGACCCGTACTTATTTTGGTTGTGGCTAATAAACCACTAGAGTTTAAAGTTTCCCATTGTGTCTAGCGTCTTACTGACCCCCGCCGCGAGGCCGTCCTGCCACAATATATATTAAAGTTCACTATATATATATATATATATATATATATATATATATATATATATATATATATATTTGTGGTTTCTATCAAATATAGAACATTTTTGATTTACTTACCTGCGTGCTGTCCCTTGATGTCGTGTTGCAACCGGTATCATATGGTATATATATATATATATATATATATATATATATATATATATATATATATATATATATATATAGTGAAGTTTAATTCATCCAGGAGTGTTCCTTACTCCTCCTGTGCAACTGAGTGGCTTAATTGAAGATTAGAGCCTTTGCCTTTCTCCTGCTTTCCCCACCTCATCTGATTATTGTATCACTAGTGTTAGAGGAGGCGGGACCATTAGGAAGAATGTCTTCAGGCCCACCTTATCCCCCACTGACCCCTAATTGCACCTTGAAGCAACAGCAGGGGAATTGAAGGGGGCCTGAACCAAATCTAAGGCAGAAACAAGGTTTCGTTTTTTTCTGCCTAGGATTTGGGCCCATAGATCCGAGCCCTGGTCCAGAATAAACAGATCAGTGAGACTCCCAAACTGTGGGATTAAAGGACTGTGGTGCCCCTCCTGTTCTTTGGGGTTTGATTTCCATAACTTCCGCACCATGCATTTGTAGTTAAAGGGATTTGGGTAGTAACAAGTGGTAAATCTGGGACCATAACAATATATTTACCTATCTCAACTAAGAGTGCAGCTACTGTAAGTCTTTTCTATAGTATACAGTATCTCCAATTAGGAGCTGTCCTGGACCAAGATCTAAATTCCTTTCTTTCATTTATATCTGTCCAAAGAAGCATTCCTTAATTATGGCAACCAAAGTGAATCAAGCATACAGTATGTTCTTATTCTCCCCTAGTCAATATGAAGTTCCTCATAGTGCATAAATATTTAGACGTTGTACCCCTGTATGATATTTCTGAGTCCTTCTCCTCCCACCAATAAGGAATGGTTGCATTTGTTTATTTTATTACACTTCTTGGATCTTGCTTTATTCATTCATATTCTGATGTCCTAATTCTCCTCAGGTGTTTAGCTTCGTATTATGGTGTAATGTGTGATACAACATACTTCTCTGCTGGGGCTTGTCATAACCTGTTCAGTTCTGGTTATGCAGTTACCTGCACACGGTGGTGGTCTTTTTCAGAAGAGTTACCCAGTGCTTCAGAATCCCTTTTCACAGGGACAAAACTACAGATGGCGCTTCCGGTGCAGAGCACCTGGACCTGCAATATTAAGGGCCCACTGAAACGTGCTGCTGCTATGGATGAGGCAGCAGGCAAGAATCATTTATCAAAGCTGCTGCACTGCTGCCTCAAAGACAGTCTGGTGTCTATCTACCGCCAGAACTCAGGTTTATATCGACTTTACAACTATTTTGGGCATGATGTAAGACTTATTTCTTCCTTCTGGCTTTTCCTGTCTAGCAAAATAATTATATATAATTTTAGTTTGGTCATAAAGTATTGTGGTGCCCCCTTCAGTGGAGGTATGTTTTTACTTAAAAAATAAATGATGATGACGATGAGGTCCGAAAACCTTGTTCTAATCAGGTAGTCAACTACGAATATTTTTATTTCTGTCAGTGACTTACCTTACATGAGACTTGGGTTTAAATTTACTCAGATTTCACTTGATGCTAAATTAACTCAGCTGTCTAATTCCTGCACAGGTCAGATTTAACCACTTTATCACAAAAGATGATGTATGACAGAACCCGGTAGCAGAAACATAATAAGCCTGCAGTTAGGTAGGGATGGGTCACACATTTGTGTTCAGTACTCAGACTGGGAGATCGCCCTGCCAATAATTGGTCGGATGAAATTGGTCCCATGGTTTTGGTTGGTTACATCTGGGGCGCAGTATGGTAGTGATAATCCAAATTGGGGGTTTCTGTATTCTTATTCATCCAAGGGTGCAGATGAGGGAATATTTCAGAAAACTAGCCAGGAAATAGAGGTGGAGTAATTATATTCCAATGGTGAGAGGAAAGCTGAGAAGATTTTGAATGTTTCCTGTCTATGACTGCAGATATGCTATAAATGGCTATAGAAGCAGATTTCTAACCTTTGAATACACCGAGGGGAATGTAAATTAAAGTAGGAAGAAATGTTAAACCATCGACACAAGTACTACATGAAAGTCAACAATTTGTGGTAACAGAAGGTACCTCATTTTTTAATCTGCAAATAGAACTACATCAGATTGATTGGTAGAGGATAGCTAAGAGAGATGGTGCATTCAATATTTGCCTATCTACTGTAGATAAATTAAGAAATGGCTTATGGTACATTGTCATTTTGGTAATTTGATTTCCTATTATTCCAGAAACACTTCTTAAAAATAAGGATAGGTAAGTAATAAAATACATATATTACACAAATAAAAAATATTCGTGGCCCCCAGGAGGAACACTCAGATGATTGCTCAGATGGCACATTCAGCGATGTTTGGAGACTGAAAGCCTGTGATCTGCTTATGATGGTAGGGGCAGCCTAGCATGCATATTAGATACTGGTTGCCCCTACCCTTCACTATGGTGATTAATTGAAAAGGTTAACCTCATGGCCATTTTAAGTAGCCAAAATGGCTGCCCAGTACATGCTTTTATTCCCCCATGTAAAACAGTTTATTTCACATGCCTGGATGCAAGGTAACTGCTGCCTCATCCCTCTTGCATATCTCCCAAGGTTCCCGTTCCGTGGCCCTTCGAGAACTTCGAGTTCCGAACCATTGCCATAGAGACCGGATGGAATGATGAGGTGCTAACGGCTGCCTTCTGGCAAGGTCTCTCCAAGAAAAACCTTATGGGATACCTGGCGCTTAATACAGTAGAAAGTGTCCATACAGTGCAGTCCTTTAAATGTCCAAATGATGTTCCCAACCAAAATGACGATTGCAGTTGGATTCATTAGACCCCCCTAATAAAGGGTTAAAGAAAAAACACAAATTGCGCCGTATATCTGGACAGGTGCATACAGGACAGTACGACCACAGTGAACTACTTACAAGATAAATCTTGCAACTTTCAGTTGAGAGGATCTGTGCTTTAACCTCTTCCTTGCTGTGATTACGAATCCCACGCGAATCTTCTCAATCCTCCTCTTCTTTAGCCTCTCCCAAGTAGATATTCGGAAGGCATGATAAGGAGAGAAAACAGCGAGATAGTGTGGAACGTACAAGACAATTTATTAAAATATATAAAAACAGCCAAATGTAAACTCACATATGGATGCAGTAACACGTGCAATACTAGGATGCCGTCCGCAGCTTTCTAAGGTGTCCCTTTTGCTTGTTACAAATCAAGTACAGCTGTTTGGCTCCTCTCAGCAGCAACTCAGTGCCCAGGACTCTCTTCGCCCTCCCTGGTGTGTTCCGGCGCTGGTCCCGCTGACGTCACTGCCTGAGCGCCATTCAGACAACTGGGAACCTCCTCTGCAGATGGTGCCTCTAGAGGAGTTCTAGAGTGTAGTAGTGTGTAGGTTGAGGAGATAACCTGCACTGTGGGACAACTTAGGCTGCTTTATTTGTTTGTTTTTTAGTTATCACGTTCACATGGTATTGTTTGTGCACTTTATTATATTGTAGGTGCAATTAAGTATGCACATCATTTAATTTAAGGCACATTTTTTTGTATTAGCTCATTAAGGTTAAGCGCTGTAGTTTTGGTGTATTAGTTAGTTATTTACATTAAAAGGTCTCTCCGAGAACCTAAAGGATGAACTTGCTGCACAAGCGCGCCACACCAATCTCGAGGAGCTTGTCGCTTTATGCAAAAAGAAGCCAACTAGAATTCTAGTCCCCGTTACACTAACCGGTGATGCCTTCCATACCACCACACAAGCCTTTCTGGATTCCGGGTCAGGGGGTAATTTCATCGATCAGGGGTTCGCTGAGAGGAACAAAATTCCCCTGGTACACAAGAAGCATCCAGTCAGACTGGAGACCATCGACAGATGGCCTCTACAACTGGCATTTATTTCCCTGCAAACCGCTCCCTTCCAATTGTGGACAGGAGAGTATCACATGGAGAGGATCCAGCTGGACGTCATCCATACCCCTTTGGTCGATGTTATCCTTGGACTCACATGGCTCCAGGTACACAACCCACGAATAGACTGGACGGATGCAGAACCTTTCCAATGGAGCTCTCCTTGCCTCTACATCTCCTCCGTCTCCACCACAAAATTATGCAGGGTTTCGGTACCGGAACAAGAGAAGATACACTTACCTGAGGCCTACTCTGAATTCCAAATGTCTTTAATGAAGCACAATCTGATGAGCTACCACCTCACCAGTCTTTCGAGTGCCCCATCGATCTGCTTCCTGGCTCGATGCCCCCGAGTGAGTGCTCCTATTCGCTTACCCCTCTAGAAACCAAGGCCTTGAGAATCTCCAGAGGGGATGTATTTGCAAATTCTCGGCCCCCGCAGGAGCAGGTTTCTTCGTTGTAAAGAAGAAGGACGGATCCCTCAGACCCTGCAATGACTATTGGGGTCTTAACAAGATCACCATAAAGAATCGGTACCCCCTACCACTAATCTCTGAGCTCTTTGACAGACTGCAGGGGGCCACCATCTTCACCAAGCTGGATTTAGAGGAGCCTACAATATGGTAAGAATCCGCCAAGGTGATGAGTGGAAGACAGCCTTCAATATCCGGGACGGACATTATGAGTATCTCTTCATGCCATTCGGCCTATGCAACGCTCCTGCAGTATTCCAGGATTTCGTTAATGAACTTTTCAGGGACCTTCTTGACCAGAACATCATAGTCTTCCTGGATGATATATTGATCTTCTCCAACTCTATACAGGAATATTCTGGTCATGTTAAACACCCTGTGCCTACGAGAAAGCCACCTCTTCGCTAAATTAGAGAAGTGTCAGTTCCATCAAACCACAACGGCCTTCTTGGGTTACAGTATATCATCTCTGATACTGGCCTTGCCAAGGATCCAGCCAAGGTAAACGCGGTTCTGGATTGGCCTCACCCCATGAAAGCCATGAAAGCCGTACAACGCTTCCTAGGCTTCGTCAATTACTACCGCAGATTCATCCTGAACTTCTCCTCTGTGGTAAAGCCTATTACGGCCTTAACACAAGATGGCGCGGATCCCGCCTCTTGGTCTTCTGCTGCTATCCAAGCATTCGACAGACTGAAAACAGCCTTCGTCTCTGCACCCATCCTCGTACACCCGGATCCTTGGTTACCTTTCAGTCTAAAAGTAGACTCATCTGAAGCCTGGGCCAGAAGCTATTTTGTCACAGAGGAAGACCCCACAAGCACAACTTCATCCATGCACGTTTTTTTTCTTTTTTTAAAGTTTTCTACCGCCGAACAGAACTTTGATGTAGGCAATCGAGAACTCCTAGTTACACGCACTGAGTGAAAGAAGAAATGCAGAAGGACTGCTACAAGACCTGAGGAAGGACCTGGAGTCTGAGTGTGCTGGCCGCAAGATGGCGGAGAAACAAAAGTCTGACCTACTCAAGGAGCTTGTGGCTCTGAAGACTGAGCGGGACACTACGTTGGACTCTACTGCAGCCCAGCAGGAGGTTTCTCAGATGAAGCTGGAGGAAAAGCTTACAACCCCAAGACAGACGTTTGGGTCACTGAAGCAGTCCAAGGAAAAGGTAGCAGTAGAGATAAAGCAAAGGAGACGCACCAGGAAGCATGACCGTGATACCGTTGCAGTACTACAGTCTACTTTCCACAAGTCACGGAAGGCGAAGGCCAAGTGGCGATGCAGTTGCACAGTAAGAATCCAACCATACTACAGTGCCCAGGGGACCCAAAGTGGATTCCTTGCCATGAGGGCAGCCACTGTAAAGAGACAGTCGCGAATGAGATGGAAGTGTACCCGTGATCGTAAGAGGCAAATGACCGCACAGATTGTCCAGCGACTCTCTCAACAGAGTAAGTTAAAGAGTCATGACAGAAAGGCCCAAGCCTATGAGTCTGCTGACAGTAAAAGAGAGGTGCCATGGGGTGCACTTCGGGTTAATAAGAATCCCGACCAAGTTGAAGTACTAAGGATAAATATTGTGGAACCCAACACTGAAGGTACGCTGAGGGAGAAAGGTCCAAAAGCCATCACCGCAAAAACAGAGTTGCTGTCATCACAAGAGAAGGCCAAACAGTCACTGGCGAGTGTATACAATGAGCTGACCGAGGTCAAGGCTTTTCTACAGGGTAAGGGAGACTCTGAGCACAAGAAAATGATGCATCTTCAGGATTTGCAGATCAAGGTCATAACATGGCGTAGAGTCCTGGCAGAGAGAGCTAATAGACAGCAGGATGCTCAGGAACCTTTGCAAGAAGAGACACAACAAAAGCAGAGCATCAACCTTAAACTGACACAACACAAGGTGATAATAAGGTACCAGTCCCCAGGCCCAGGTGGCCTGGTAATTACCCCAAAAAGAAAATGCCTAAATTGGAAGGCAAGAAAAAAAAGGGGGAGGGAAGGGCCGACGTCAGACATTTTCGACAAAGATGCTGGTGCACGGGATAGGTGCACGGGCCGCTCCACAGGACAATGTTTCGCTGGGGAGAGGGATATGTGACAGAGTCACTGACTCAGTAGGCTGGAACAGTGAATGGAGAGATGCTGCAGCCAGTTCACAGAGTGTTAATCTCCTCAGACAGCGAAAGCACAGCTGAAGACTGATTAAACAGGGGCTGGACTTATCAGTGAAACAAGTGCTTTAAAAAGCAGGAAGTTGCTCACACAAGTTGAGCTTGTTTTCCCACGTGAGGGTGGAGAGACTTCTCCCGGCTGGGAAGCCGTAGTTGTTGCTCTGGTCCCCAAGCCCTGCGAGGAGCTATGCTGCTGGGACCAGCTGGGACCCCAACCCAGGATAAAGATTGCTGCGAGCTGGACACAGCCTGCTCCCCGGAACCGTGTTCCTGTTTACTGTTGGAGCTGCATCACAGATAAGACTTTATTATTATACTTATTGGTTATACTTTGTGTAGCATATGTTTTGGGCATAACCAGATTAGCTGGCTGTCCTGTTAGTAAGGGCTCAATAAGTGAGTTAGTTTCCCTAATGGGAATAGGCTTTATTTTCAAGAAAGTAGTTTCTTAAAGGGACAGTGGACCCGTACTTATTTTGGTTGTGGCTAATAAACCACTAGAGTTTAAAGTTTCCCATTGTGTCTAGCGTCTTACTGACCCCCGCCGCGAGGCCGTCCTGCCACAATATATATTAAAGTTCACTATATATATATATATATATATATATATATATATATATATATTTGTGGTTTCTATCAAATATAGAACATTTTTGATTTACTTACCTGCGTGCTGTCCCTTGATGTCGTGTTGCAACCGGTATCATATGGTATATATATATATATATATATAGTGAAGTTTAATTCATCCAGGAGTGTTCCTTACTCCTCCTGTGCAACTGAGTGGCTTAATTGAAGATTAGAGCCTTTGCCTTTCTCCTGCTTTCCCCACCTCATCTGATTATTGTATCACTAGTGTTAGAGGAGGCGGGACCATTAGGAAGAATGTCTTCAGGCCCACCTTATCCCCCACTGACCCCTAATTGCACCTTGAAGCAACAGCAGGGGAATTGAAGGGGGCCTGAACCAAATCTAAGGCAGAAACAAGGTTTCGTTTTTTTCTGCCTAGGATTTGGGCCCATAGATCCGAGCCCTGGTCCAGAATAAACAGATCAGTGAGACTCCCAAACTGTGGGATTAAAGGACTGTGGTGCCCCTCCTGTTCTTTGGGGTTTGATTTCCATAACTTCCGCACCATGCATTTGTAGTTAAAGGGATTTGGGTAGTAACAAGTGGTAAATCTGGGACCATAACAATATATTTACCTATCTCAACTAAGAGTGCAGCTACTGTAAGTCTTTTCTATAGTATACAGTATCTCCAATTAGGAGCTGTCCTGGACCAAGATCTAAATTCCTTTCTTTCATTTATATCTGTCCAAAGAAGCATTCCTTAATTATGGCAACCAAAGTGAATCAAGCATACAGTATGTTCTTATTCTCCCCTAGTCAATATGAAGTTCCTCATAGTGCATAAATATTTAGACGTTGTACCCCTGTATGATATTTCTGAGTCCTTCTCCTCCCACCAATAAGGAATGGTTGCATTTGTTTATTTTATTACACTTCTTGGATCTTGCTTTATTCATTCATATTCTGATGTCCTAATTCTCCTCAGGTGTTTAGCTTCGTATTATGGTGTAATGTGTGATACAACATACTTCTCTGCTGGGGCTTGTCATAACCTGTTCAGTTCTGGTTATGCAGTTACCTGCACACGGTGGTGGTCTTTTTCAGAAGAGTTACCCAGTGCTTCAGAATCCCTTTGCACAGGGACAAAACTACAGATGGCGCTTCCGGTGCAGAGCACCTGGACCTGCAATATTAAGGGCCCACTGAAACGTGCTGCTGCTATGGATGAGGCAGCAGGCAAGAATCATTTATCAAAGCTGCTGCACTGCTGCCTCAAAGACAGTCTGGTGTCTATCTACCGCCAGAACTCAGGTTTATATCGACTTTACAACTATTTTGGGCATGATGTAAGACTTATTTCTTCCTTCTGGCTTTTCCTGTCTAGCAAAATAATTATATATAATTTTAGTTTGGTCATAAAGTATTGTGGTGCCCCCTTCAGTGGAGGTATGTTTTTACTTAAAAAATAAATGATGATGACGATGAGGTCCGAAAACCTTGTTCTAATCAGGTAGTCAACTACGAATATTTTTATTTCTGTCAGTGACTTACCTTACATGAGACTTGGGTTTAAATTTACTCAGATTTCACTTGATGCTAAATTAACTCAGCTGTCTAATTCCTGCACAGGTCAGATTTAACCACTTTATCACAAAAGATGATGTATGACAGAACCCGGTAGCAGAAACATAATAAGCCTGCAGTTAGGTAGGGATGGGTCACACATTTGTGTTCAGTACTCAGACTGGGAGATCGCCCTGCCAATAATTGGTCGGATGAAATTGGTCCCATGGTTTTGGTTGGTTACATCTGGGGCGCAGTATGGTAGTGATAATCCAAATTGGGGGTTTCTGTATTCTTATTCATCCAAGGGTGCAGATGAGGGAATATTTCAGAAAACTAGCCAGGAAATAGAGGTGGAGTAATTATATTCCAATGGTGAGAGGAAAGCTGAGAAGATTTTGAATGTTTCCTGTCTATGACTGCAGATATGCTATAAATGGCTATAGAAGCAGATTTCTAACCTTTGAATACACCGAGGGGAATGTAAATTAAAGTAGGAAGAAATGTTAAACCATCGACACAAGTACTACATGAAAGTCAACAATTTGTGGTAACAGAAGGTACCTCATTTTTTAATCTGCAAATAGAACTACATCAGATTGATTGGTAGAGGATAGCTAAGAGAGATGGTGCATTCAATATTTGCCTATCTACTGTAGATAAATTAAGAAATGGCTTATGGTACATTGTCATTTTGGTAATTTGATTTCCTATTATTCCAGAAACACTTCTTAAAAATAAGGATAGGTAAGTAATAAAATACATATATTACACAAATAAAAAATATTCGTGGCCCCCAGGAGGAACACTCAGCTGATTGCTCAGATGGCACATTCAGCGATGTTTGGAGACTGAAAGCCTGTGATCTGCTTATGATGGTAGGGGCAGCCTAGCATGCATATTAGATACTGGTTGCCCCTACCCTTCACTATGGTGATTAATTGAAAAGGTTAACCTCATGGCCATTTTAAGTAGCCAAAATGGCTGCCCAGTACATGCTTTTATTCCCCCATGTAAAACAGTTTATTTCACATGCCTGGATGCAAGGTAACTGCTGCCTCATCCCTCTTGCATATCTCCCAAGGTTCCCGTTCCGTGGCCCTTCGAGAACTTCGAGTTCCGAACCATTGCCATAGAGACCGGATGGAATGATGAGGTGCTAACGGCTGCCTTCTGGCAAGGTCTCTCCAAGAAAAACCTTATGGGATACCTGGCGCTTAATACAGTAGAAAGTGTCCATACAGTGCAGTCCTTTAAATGTCCAAATGATGTTCCCAACCAAAATGACGATTGCAGTTGGATTCATTAGACCCCCCTAATAAAGGGTTAAAGAAAAAACACAAATTGCGCCGTATATCTGGACAGGTGCATACAGGACAGTACGACCACAGTGAACTACTTACAAGATAAATCTTGCAACTTTCAGTTGAGAGGATCTGTGCTTTAACCTCTTCCTTGCTGTGATTACGAATCCCACGCGAATCTTCTCAATCCTCCTCTTCTTTAGCCTCTCCCAAGTAGATATTCGGAAGGCATGATAAGGAGAGAAAACAGCGAGATAGTGTGGAACGTACAAGACAATTTATTAAAATATATAAAAACAGCCAAATGTAAACTCACATATGGATGCAGTAACACGTGCAATACTAGGATGCCGTCCGCAGCTTTCTAAGGTGTCCCTTTTGCTTGTTACAAATCAAGTACAGCTGTTTGGCTCCTCTCAGCAGCAACTCAGTGCCCAGGACTCTCTTCGCCCTCCCTGGTGTGTTCCGGCGCTGGTCCCGCTGACGTCACTGCCTGAGCGCCATTCAGACAACTGGGAACCTCCTCTGCAGATGGTGCCTCTAGAGGAGTTCTAGAGTGTAGTAGTGTGTAGGTTGAGGAGATAACCTGCACTGTGGGACAACTTAGGCTGCTTTATTTGTTTGTTTTTTAGTTATCACGTTCACATGGTATTGTTTGTGCACTTTATTATATTGTAGGTGCAATTAAGTATGCACATCATTTAATTTAAGGCACATTTTTTTGTATTAGCTCATTAAGGTTAAGCGCTGTAGTTTTGGTGTATTAGTTAGTTATTTACATTAAAAGGTCTCTCCGAGAACCTAAAGGATGAACTTGCTGCACAAGCGCGCCACACCAATCTCGAGGAGCTTGTCGCTTTATGCAAAAAGAAGCCAACTAGAATTCTAGTCCCCGTTACACTAACCGGTGATGCCTTCCATACCACCACACAAGCCTTTCTGGATTCCGGGTCAGGGGGTAATTTCATCGATCAGGGGTTCGCTGAGAGGAACAAAATTCCCCTGGTACACAAGAAGCATCCAGTCAGACTGGAGACCATCGACAGATGGCCTCTACAACTGGCATTTATTTCCCTGCAAACCGCTCCCTTCCAATTGTGGACAGGAGAGTATCACATGGAGAGGATCCAGCTGGACGTCATCCATACCCCTTTGGTCGATGTTATCCTTGGACTCACATGGCTCCAGGTACACAACCCACGAATAGACTGGACGGATGCAGAACCTTTCCAATGGAGCTCTCCTTGCCTCTACATCTCCTCCGTCTCCACCACAAAATTATGCAGGGTTTCGGTACCGGAACAAGAGAAGATACACTTACCTGAGGCCTACTCTGAATTCCAAATGTCTTTAATGAAGCACAATCTGATGAGCTACCACCTCACCAGTCTTTCGAGTGCCCCATCGATCTGCTTCCTGGCTCGATGCCCCCGAGTGAGTGCTCCTATTCGCTCACCCCTCTAGAAACCAAGGCCTTGAGAATCTCCAGAGGGGATGTATTTGCAAATTCTCGGCCCCCGCAGGAGCAGGTTTCTTCGTTGTAAAGAAGAAGGACGGATCCCTCAGACCCTGCAATGACTATTGGGGTCTTAACAAGATCACCATAAAGAATCGGTACCCCCTACCACTAATCTCTGAGCTCTTTGACAGACTGCAGGGGGCCACCATCTTCACCAAGCTGGATTTAGAGGAGCCTACAATATGGTAAGAATCCGCCAAGGTGATGAGTGGAAGACAGCCTTCAATATCCGGGACGGACATTATGAGTATCTCTTCATGCCATTCGGCCTATGCAACGCTCCTGCAGTATTCCAGGATTTCGTTAATGAACTTTTCAGGGACCTTCTTGACCAGAACATCATAGTCTTCCTGGATGATATATTGATCTTCTCCAACTCTATACAGGAATATTCTGGTCATGTTAAACACCCTGTGCCTACGAGAAAGCCACCTCTTCGCTAAATTAGAGAAGTGTCAGTTCCATCAAACCACAACGGCCTTCTTGGGTTACAGTATATCATCTCTGATACTGGCCTTGCCAAGGATCCAGCCAAGGTAAACGCGGTTCTGGATTGGCCTCACCCCATGAAAGCCATGAAAGCCGTACAACGCTTCCTAGGCTTCGTCAATTACTACCGCAGATTCATCCTGAACTTCTCCTCTGTGGTAAAGCCTATTACGGCCTTAACACAAGATGGCGCGGATCCCGCCTCTTGGTCTTCTGCTGCTATCCAAGCATCCGACAGACTGAAAACAGCCTTCGTCTCTGCACCCATCCTCGTACACCCGGATCCTTGGTTACCTTTCAGTCTAAAAGTAGACTCATCTGAAGCCTGGGCCAGAAGCTATTTTGTCACAGAGGAAGACCCCACAAGCACAACTTCATCCATGCACGTTTTTTTTCTTTTTTTAAAGTTTTCTACCGCCGAACAGAACTTTGATGTAGGCAATCGAGAACTCCTAGTTACCAAAATGGCTTTAGAAGAATGGACACGAACAACATCAAGCATTATTTAGAGTGATTTAACTAAATATATGACTTTTAATAAAAAAAATCTAATAGTGCAAAATGTGATTAATGGAAAAATAATACAAAATATAAAGTCTTATCTCCCAGCTCGGACCCTCTGGTAGGACCTGTCTTCACTGGTTCCAAGATGTGCGAATGTTTGTCTACAATCCAGGGGGAGCATATAGGGATTAAAAAGACAAACACAAACAATTTTTAAGTGTAGATGTTTTCAATTGTGGGTTGGCAATGATGGTAACTTGGCTCTATACACAGCCTACTCACAAGACAATGGTGATTTAAAGTCACTTTCAAATAAAGCTGCGACTGACAAATCTTTCAGGGTGTACAGGTGCGCCGACGAGTATTCTAAAACTTGCCTTGGAAAATCTGGGGCTATCACCAACAAGATGCAGGTACATGCTGGGTAAATGCTGCAAACATTTCAGTGACATTTCTGCAGAGACCAATGCCCATCGGATTAACACAGCAGGGGTCCCTGGCAGTCCCATCAATCCCCATCAGTTTGAATGGGACTGCCAGAGATCCCTGCTGTTAATCCAATGGGCCATTAGTCTGTCTGCAGAAATGTCACTGCAATGTTGCATCATGTACCCAGCATGTACCTGGGTCTTGTTGGTGATTGCCCCAGATTTGTTTTAGAATACTCGTCGGAACTACAGAATAGTGTTCAGGAATCCCATCCAGTGACTCAGGGGTGGTAGTATCATTAGGGACAGATAGAAAGAGAGACTACATAGCACAGATCATGGGTTAACACAGATTCCCAGCAAGCTCAAACTCCCACACCCACCACAAAGTGAATATATATTTATGTCAACCAGAGCGCTATTGAGCGTGGCAATTGTATACAACAAGAGACAGGGGGTACCCAACGCTGCATCCAAATGACAAAACATATAGAGTAAAATACTTCAATAATAATAAAATACTTGGTTATTTAGTTAACCCTTTATTTTACTCTATATGTTTTGTCATTTGGATGCAGCGTTGGGCACCCCCTGTCTCTTGTTATAGCACAGATCAGTCTTATAAAAAAGGTTTTTATGTATAAAATATGAAATGCGCACTTACAATTGTGCAGTTAAAACAGGGCATGTAACACTTATTAGCGTAATACAGGATCACCACACTGCAGTGTCTCTCACCGCCTCCTCTCAGTCAGATGCCTCCAGCTGTCGACGGATACTCGGCGGGGACTGTGTCTTTGCTTCGTCACGTCCGTGGGAGCTGTGACGTCACCCCTGCTCCCATGGTGTGAGAACAGCTTGGTTCGGGTCTCCTGTGCAGCCTGGCGTGGCAAAAAATCCTCCCAATCTATGTGTTTCACCAAGTAGATTGTAGCTTGTTACCATTTAATGAGAACCGTGAGAGACACCAACAATGGCCTTTTGAGGCATATAAGGGCTCATCCCAGGAAGGACAGACCGTCGGGGATTGACATTGCTCCTGCTTGAATGTTCTGTTGTTCAAAAGTTTTAAAATTATGTTTTTACTCAAAAAAAATAAAAAAGTTGATTTTTTTAAATGTTTTTATAAAACATAAGTATAACATTTCACATAATGGTTGGTTAAAATCAGTCAGTCCCTCAAGGATACAAGAATTTTCATGTATGGCTCGGGGGCGGGGAATGTTGATAAGCAGTTGCATGACCGTAGTCTTGTTAGTAAGACTTTGCATGCGAGGTGTGTTGGGGGTGGGGAACTCTCTTTTTCACATACACGCATGCGCATAAATGTGATAACACGCTCAGGAAGATTAAACTAAGCCACAAAAAATATTGTCAACAGCTACAATAATAATAATAATAATAATAATAATGTTTTGAACCCCACACCCCCAAATAAAAATCACAGTATGCCACTACTAGTGTAGAATTAAAAATCTACAGTAGTGATTGATTCTCAGAATATCAGAAAATTGTTATGCAAGCCCATGTCGAGAAATGAAAAAAGGGATTTTTTTCAGACTTGAAATTCAAATTGAATGAGAAGTCATACACGCATGCGCATTAAATCAAAAAAGAATTAAAACAATACATATAGAATACTGTACATATACTGTAGAATAAATACATACTGTATAGAATAAAAGATTATAACTTTTTGGGTGGGGTTTCTTATAAGAGTTAATTAAACGTGCAAGTGTATTACAGTATGTAAAAAAGTATTGAATCTGAAAATAGCAGCATATTGTTTAAGGTTTTCTATAAAGCTCACAATTATTCTATCCTAATCAATAAAAATTGCACTGTCACTAAATTGATGCCTCCAGTACCTGGATTTTTAAATCAGATTCATCAATGCGCAAGCAATGTTTCAAAAACGCGATATTATACCGTAGGTCTATCGAAATCCCTCCATTTGCCGTTCTCCGCTTGATGACAAAGTTTCTTTTTGGAGGAAAAATAAAATTATTACTGGTACAGTATATTATATATTTCCGTTATTGCTGCTGATTGATTGTTCTGTTGTTCCAAATTTATAAAATAATGTTTTTACTCCAAAATAATTTTAAAAAAGTTGACTTTTTAAAATTGTTTCATTGTGTCACATTTTATAAAACATACAGTACGTACCATATAACATTTCACATAATGGTTCCTTAAAGAAGGCTACAAGAATTTTCATGAATGGCCCGGGGTGGGGTGGGGGTTGATAAGCGGTTGCATTAGTGTTGTCGTGTTACTGTAGTAAGACTTTTGGGTGCGAGCTGGGCGGGGGGTGGGGATGTGATGATACGCATATGCTTTTCAACAGGGTACCATGAGACATACACGCATAGTCCTAGCTGTCCACCAATTGTTCAGTATCTACTGTAGAAACTGCTCAATCAATCATTTTGCTGGACTACATTTTGTAGAATTGTGAATAAAATAATAGAACTAAATAACCATGAGCAAAGTGATTGATTACAGGAGAACGGACCGATCTGCAGTATCTAATCACTTGTCTGTGTGCAAAATGTATTGATATTTTAAAAAATTAATAAAATACGGCAGCTTGAACTGCAGGTAGTGTAAGTAATAAATGTAGTGTAATACAAATAGTGTAAAACAGGTAGTTACTGTAGAAAATTATACTGTATTTACTTTTATTATAGACTTTGCCAAATGGGTGGTGATGAGCCACTGTCAGTCCTGTAGTCTTCATTATACACGTAGCTGACAGGTGACAGCGGGCCTGCTACACCTGTAGTTGAAAAGCTGATGAAACTGGAAATCTTTTTGGTACATACAAGCTTGCTGGTATCTGTACGTGAAATCTGGCTCAGGCTGGAAGTTTTGCAGGTATCCTGGCGGGGACAGATAGCAAGGGTTGCTGGTGACCAGTTTTTCACTGACGGTCGGACCGTTATTGTAAGACGTGCAGGCGCTGTTACATTGCTGGCCTGGGATTGACGAATCTTATTTGGATTTAACATGACCTTTCTCGTTTTGAAGTCTTCATGATCAAAGATATTGGAAAAATCAGGCACCACACACCAATACCCTCCTCTAACTTTGTGTGCAGGGGCAATATGAAAAAAACACGGATCGCTACTTAACTTTTCCTTATTGCACTCTTCCACACACGAGCATCAGGTGAAAATTTGTAAAAGTCAGACTTTGCGATGAAATATTGATAGATTTCACAAACTGTGGCCATGTTATCAGCTACTGCATTAATTGCAGAACATATTAAAAATGTATAAGTATAGTCAGGTCTTTTGCACACGTACTGCGGTGTACTCATTGCATCCGTTCGGTCGGCAATCGTGCAGGATAGGAGAAATAATGTAAAAAAGACACAGTGCATTGAGTTTTTATTATGAAACGCTTAAATTGATACAGTACCTTCTACAGTACCAAGGTCAATTCACAATGAACCACTGTGGTAAACTTGTTTTTTTTAAACATCTGCAAGTTGACACATTACTGTAGCACAAGTAGTGTACACATTAGAATTCATTACAATTCATGAATATCTGCCACCTGGCGGATACGCAAAAAATTGCACCCAATTAAATCCGATCAATTTTAATTAATTCAGATCAACTGTGGGTGCTGGGCGGCGCGAATGCGAACGCAATGCCTCCGAGAAGTTTTAGAATAAAGGCTGGCACAGCAATATGCTAAATCAGTATAGGGTTCTGTTTACGGACAAGTCGGGTCAGAATACATATCACAGATCATCCAGTGCTTACCGGTGAGCTGAGACCTCTGCATAAGCATGCCTATCGGGTATCAGCAGAGGTGAAGAGAAGTATAGAGGGGAAATAGAGGAGATGCTGGCCCTAGGGGTAATTGTACCATCCCAGAGCCCTTGGGCTTGTCCGGTAGTCCTAGTACCTAAGAAGGATGGGACCCCCCGCTTCTGTGTGGGCTACCGGCAGCTCAATGCAGGAACGGTGTCAGATGCTTATCACATGCCCCACATGGATGAGCTATTAGATGAGCTCGCGGGGGCAAAGTAACTGACCACCATGGATCTGAGCAAAGGGTATTGGCAGACCCCCTGACACAGGAGGCTAGGAAGAAGTCAGCATTATTTACTCCAAGTGGCTACTATGAATTTCTAGCAATGCCATTTGGTATGAAGAATGCCCCGGCTACCTTCCAACGTCTGGTCAATAGGTTACTGGAAGGGATGCAGGGTTTTGCACAGGCATACATTGCAGTATTTAGAGGGACGTGGGACAGTCACCTAGTTCATGTAGCAGCAGTGTTGGGCAGAATTAGGGAAGCAGGGCTTACACTGACACTCAGATTAACACAGCAGGGGTCCCTGGCAGTCCCATTAAACTGAATGGGACTGACAGGGACCCCTGCTGTGTTAACCAGATGGGCCATTAGTCTTTCTGCAGAAATGTCACTGAAATGTTGCAGCATGTACCCAGCATGTACCTGGGTCTTGTTGGTGATAGCCCCAGATTTTCCAAGGCAAGTTTTAGAATACTCGTCGGCGCACCTATACTGCGGCGTGGCTAAACTCCTGACAGACCTGACACAGAAGACGTTTTAGATCTTAACCTTTTTAATGAGGAAGCCAAGATCTGTATGAGAACACATTTTAAAACAGTAGACACGAACAATTATTTACACTTCAAAAGCAACCATATGAAAAAATTGAAATCAAATATTCCTTACGGACAGTTCTTACGAATAAAAAGAAACTGCTCGAAAGATGCAGATTCCGAACAACAAGTACTCTTATTAAAGAAAAAATTTGAAGAGAAAGGATATCGTAAAGAGGAAATAGAACGGTCCCTAATTAGAGTAAGGAATTTAAGTAGGAATACACTTATCAATAACAACAAAGAGAAAGGAGTACCCAATGAAAACAAAATAGAAAATAAGTTCCTATGTATCACAAAATATAATAAGTCGGCCAAAACCATTGAGAAAATCATTAACAAATATTGGCGTTTACTGTTAAATAATCAAATCCTGAGACTTCCGGTGACGCTGAGGGGTTCCAGGAAGACCTAGAGGGCCTAAGAGCGGACATACACGGCCTCACGAAACACACAGATGTTTTGGAGCGCAAAATAGCAGACGTGATAGGATCACAAAATTCTACAGAAGATGAGGTGGTCAGATTGGGCCAAGAGGTCAGCGAACTACGCGATGCCCTGGAGGACCAAGAAAATAGAGACCGCAGGCAAAATGTACGCATACGGAATATCCCTGAAGCGGTTTCCTCTGACGTTCTCCAGAATTACCTCAATAAAACTTTTCCTGTCCCTGGCTCCTGAGTTGTCTGACCACGATCTCCAGATGGATCGAGCACACCGGGCACTGGGCCCCAGGTCCACTGACCCAAACCGCCATAGAGACATGGTGGTGAAACTTCACATGTACTCGGCCAAAGAAAAAATTATGGCCGCAAGTAGGAGAGCAGGCGACCTGCAAATAGAAGACAACGCAATCCAGATCTTCAGTGACCTGTCGAGAGCTACGATCACAAAGAGGAGGGAGATGAAGCCCCTCATCAATATCCTCAAAGAGCATAACATCACCTACCGCTGGGGCTTCCCCTTCAAATTGATAGTTCTGCGAAATGGCCGCCATCACATCATATCCAGACCAGAAGACTCCCCGTCATTCCTTAAAGAACTGGGTCTAAGGCCGCCGCATGACTGAAGAACGGCCTTAAAGACCGCAGCACACTCGGAAGAAGCAGAGGCCCCCCGAGCCTCGGAGCTATTAGCTAATCAGAGGCTCCCCAATGCTACTGACTAACCCATACATCTCCCGCAGTGTCCCCTATCTAATCGAGGGCCCCCCCTCCCAATTACCTAAGAATGCTTCATACACTGGCGACACACTTTATTCGAGCTCGGCTAGTCCCACGAATTCGGGTATACTCGGGTGTATTGAGGTTTGTGACTGTTTTCTGCCCGAGTGCATTGCGTTATTTTCCAGGCAGGGATTGAAGCATTTTATTCCCGCTGGCTGCAATACTGCACAGTATATATATATATACTGCATTACAATTCATGAATTTATGCCATCTGGTAGACACGCGAAGCATTGCAGCCTATTAAATCCTAATCATTATCATTTAACAGATCAGCCGCCCGTCAGCCAGGCATGAAGGCAAACGCAACGGGGCTTGTCAGAGGTGAGGAGCGGCGCATTCCAGGTATCTGCCAGGTACAAACTGGGCATTTGCTCGAATAAAGTGTGTCGCAGCAGTAGAAAGCCGTGGAGTCACCCTCGCTGCAAGCCTCCCCAAGATTTTAACCAACACCCTGTCGGTATCTTCCGAATCCTGATGGAAGATCTGTGCAGCATGGATCCTGTATCCTGCTTTCCTCCAACCACAGTGTCCGCGACAGAGTACTACAACAGAGCCTACAACACCTGGCCCAGGTCCTGGAACCCTAGGAAAAGATACCTCCATGTAAAGCAAAGCTAGCCCTAGCGCTCCCAAGTCCCCCCCCCCCTTTCTTCCCCTTCCCCCTACCCGCCTCCCCTCCTCCCCGGTCCCGCTCCCCCTTGTTTTTCACCCCACCTCCCCTCTATCCCCTCCCATTCCCGATCCACTACTCCCCCTCTCTGGCCCCCCTTCCCTCCCCCCCACTGCCCCTTCCCCCTTGACCCTTCAAGGCGCTCCCACCCCCCTCCCCCACCGACAACTCAACCTCCTCTGGACACATGGAGCTGCTGGCTCCCTAACATCTTCCCCCAAGCACTCGCCTCTCTCTCTGAGGGACGCGGCTCCTGTTCGGTGCCCTTACCTTTGTCTGGTCCGGATGCCCACTGAGCCTCTTCCCCCCTGCAAACCCTGTTGCAGCCCAGCACTGGTCGTGGCAGCTCCCGGGACTGTTGCCTCGCAAGCCTCCCTCCCCAGAAGCTCCCGTGGTTGATGAGCTGATGAAGAGAACCCGCACCTGGATATTTCCCCCTGATCTGCCCCCCCTTTAACACGATGGACGGATCTCCTCACCTCCCCCTCACATGGACTTCCAATCGCCAGCTACGAACTACCTCTCTGCGGACCGGGAGAGTAAGGTTGTATATATCTCCCTTACCACCCCCTTCCCCCTTAGTAATTATTATATGTGTCCCTGATAGCCCCCCGCAGTTTCCAGAGAACCAAAGTGACATCGAAGTGCCCCCACTTGCTATCACTACCCCCCATCCCTCACACCCTCTCCTCCACTCCCCCCTCCCCCCGCTCCCAGAACCCCCCCTGCACGCTCCCAACATTCCCACCCCCCTCCTTGGATCCCCTCCCCCTGCACCCAGATCCCCTGCCCTCACCCTGATCACCCCCCCCCCACCTAGAACCCCTTAGACCCAACCCCCGAAACTAAGCAGGCTCCCCATGTCCCAATGCTCTACATGTCCCAAAACATTTCCCCAAATCAGCCAAGGTCTATATACCCACCTCCACAGCCCAAAAGCACCCCCCATATGCTCCATCCCCAATTAATCATATCAATCTCTCACCTCCATATCAAGCTCACGGTCCTCCCGAAAACCACGCCCACACAACACCAAGGGAATTATTGGTTTCTCTCCAAATATCAGTGAATGCAATAGAAGAGAGATATGGTAGAGCACAACCGTAATTATCCAAAAAAAAGAATTAAAAAGAGGAAAGTGCGTTATACATAAAAGAGTTTAATAGTCATAGAAAAAGGGCAAGGCATTACCCTACCAACATGTTTCTTGCTACACAGAGCACTTTATCAAGTGCCTTTTTCCAAATCAATACAGGCTCCGTCTCAGCCCCAGCAATGCTGTGAGAGCCTCATAAGGCCTCGATTAGAGGCGACCTAATTTCTATTGCCGCTTATAAGAAGAAACAGAAACTTAAACTCCAAAAAGACCTCACAGACAAGATCACACAACTAGAACAACAACACAAGATCACGGCATCCAAAAAAACACTTAAACAATTAAATCAAACTAGAATGGCCCTCAAACCAACACAGCTTGAAGAGGTGGAGAGAGTACTGAGGTGGACCAGACAAAAGTTCTACGACAGAGGCAACAAGGCAGATAGACTTCTGGCTACAAAACTCAGAGGCACACGAGTCAAATCCCAAATCTCTAGAATTCGTACCAAAACTGGGCAAGTCTCATACGCAGAGAAAGAGATAGCACAGGGATTTGCAGATTTTCATTCTGACCTCTACAACCTCAAACCCCCAGAAAGTGACCCGGTATCCCCCGAGATAATCTCAAGATACTTGGAACAATGTAATCTCCCTTCCCTCTCTAATGAGGAATTAGAAAATTTAAATAAGGAAATCTCCCAAGAAGAATTAGCGGGAGCCATTGGCTCCCTTAAATTAGCCAAAACACCTGGTCCTGACGGATTCTCCAACTCCTACTACAAAACATTTTTGCCGACTCTTTCCCCCTACCTGTTGGATATGTTTAACTCCTTCCTACAGGGAGAATCGATCCCCTCCACTATTACTGCAGCAAAGCTAGCCATTATCCACAAGGAGGGCAGAGACCCCCTCCTCTGCTGTAATTATAGACCAATATCACTACTAAACACTGATCTCAAAATCTACAGCAAGATCTTGGCCAACAGGCTTAACCCAATTCTCCCCCGTCTCATCCGTGCGGACCAAGTAGGCTTTGTGTCAGGCAGACAGGCCTCTGACAACACCCACAAAATTGTGGATATTATCGACCATGTGCACCTCACAGGAACCAAAGCAATGATTCTCAACCTCGACGCAGAAAAAGTGTTCGACAGAATCAAATGGTCCTTCCTAGATCAAACAATGCGGAAGTTCGGTTTCAGCGGCCCTTCCTGGAGGGGGTTAGAGCCCTCTACCAAACCCGAACAGCATATGTTAAGATTTCTGGTGGCTATTCGGACCCAATCACCATCAGAAACGGGACCAGACAGGGTTGCCCGCTCTCCCCACTGTTATTTGCTCTAACCATAGAACCGCTTGCGGCCAAAATAAGAGAGATAAAAGCATTAAGGGGATTCGAATAGCCGAAAAAGAATACAAACTTTCCCTGTTTGCTGATGATGTGATTCTGACCCTCGCTGACCCCCATACCTCCCTTCTCAATCTCCATAGATTATTACACCAATGTGGCACAGTTTCGGACTACAAAATTAATATGGATAAGTCAGAAGCCCTTAACATATCCCTTCCAGTCCCGACGTGGACACTCCTACAATCTACTTATAAATATAAGTGGAGTACCACTCACATTAAATACCTTGGAGTTAGAATTTCAAGCACCTACGGGTCCCTATACCAATACAAATACCCCTCTTATTTGACCAAATAAAAAAGGGCCTGGAATCATGGAAAAATCTCCAAATTTCCTGGTTCGGAATAATAGTTCCTATTAAAATGAATGTCCTCCCGAGACTACTTTATTTTTCCAAACCCTCCCCGTAGTCGTCCCAATGGCAGCCCTAAAAAATATTCAGGCCCTACTGTTCCAATTTATCTGGAATGATAGGAGACCAAGGGTCCCAAGATCGGTGATGCTCTCCACAAAAACGAACGGAGGTCTGAGGGTAACCGATGTGGTCAGATACTATCTTGCGGCCCAGCTGAGGCAGGCTGTAGTTTGGAATTACGACCCTGCCTCCACCTGCTGGCTAGCAATAGAATCACATAATGCAGCTCCCATTCCTCTCCAGGTCCAACTATGGTCCCCGGGGGGATGGGAAGGAGTACCACGGAGGTTTGATCTAGGGGCAATGAGATGCACATGGGACATCTGGCTTAAGAGCAAAGGGAAGTATGGACTGGTAGCTACCCCGTCTCAACTCACCGCTATTTTTGGAAACCCACGCTTCCCACCTGGGTGTTCTAAAAGGCAATTTGACCAATTCCAAGGTCTAGGGATAAGGCTGGTTGCTGATCTGCTGAAGAAAGAGGAGATTATCTCCTTCCAGGAACTCCGAGACAAACATCAATCCCAAGATCTCCATTTGTTCAAGTTCCTGCAAATTAGGCACTTTCTACTATCACTCTCCAAAAATTCCAAATTCCCCCACTAACCAGATTTGAATCCCTATGCATTAAAATCACCTATCAGAGAGGCCTAATTTCGGAGATCTACAGGGGGATGGAGTCGGCAACCGACCCCCCGACCCACCACTACTGTACTGTATATGCAAAAATGGTCCGAAGACCTTAACATACCAATAGATAGGGATGAGTGGGAGGATATCTGGGAGTTGGCCGCAAAGACTTCAATCTGTTCAGTGACAAAAGCGAATATTTACAAAATCTTATTCCAGTGGTACCTGACCCCGGCTAGGCTGAGCCAGATCTTCCCCGGCACCCCTGACCTATGCTGTAGAGGATGTAATCAAAAGGGCGACATGGCCCACATTTGGTGGTCGTGTCCAGAGATCCAGAGGTTCTGGACTAAGGTCCAGACGTTTCTCCAAGAGACCACGGGGCTTCTTTTCCCCCTAGACCCCCTGACCTTTGTGCTAAGCAAACCCATTGATGACCTTCCCCCCCCCCCCCTCTGAGCAGACTGGTCTCATCCATTCTGACACAGCTAGATGCTCGGTCGCGGCGGCCTGGAAGCAGACTAAGGCCCCCGCGAAAAGTACGGTAATCAGAAGAATAGATGAAGTAATGACAATGGAAAAGCTCACAGCTATGCTCCACAAAAAAATGCCACAGTTCTGGAACACTTGGGATCCCTGGATCAGAATGCTGGGCTTGGGCCTACACTAGATTTGGAGAAACCAGACACAGGCAGAAGATGAGGTCGGAGACCCCTGATACCTTCCTCCCCCCCTGTTTGTCTGCCCCTCCTTCTCTCCCCTACTTCTCTCCCGCCCCCTTCTCCCACCCCCCACTCCCCCCAACCACAATTTCCCTTGGCCAACATACTGTTGTACCCAGTTAAGAAATGCTGTCACGTGCCTATGATACTTCTGTATCCATGTCTGTATTTGTTGCTGCCAATAAAAAAAGATTGATACACAAAAATGATCAAATCATGAAGGAGGAACTGGAGGAAAAACCCTCTGTCATCTTTAAAAGAGCAACATCTCTAATGAACATAATTGCACCAAGTGTATTGCGCAAGAAAGAGAACAAATTAGGAATAACACCAAACATGAGAGACACATGGTTACCAGTCCGTCCATCTGGTTGTTTCAAATGCGGAGGCAATAGGTGCCTTACGTGTCAATATATTAAGAACAAAGAAAATACATTTAGGTCTAGGGCCACACAAGAAGTGTTTAAAATAAAACAATTTATAAATTGTAGTACAACTCACGTGATATACCTGTTAACCTGCCCATGCGGGTTACAGTATGTTGGGCGAACCAAGTGGCGGCTGCAGGAAAGGTTCCTGGAACAGAAACGTAGCATTATGAAAGGGTTCATGGGACATGGAGTATCCAGGCATTTTGCTTTAAAACACTCAGAGGATCCCCAAGGTTTGAATATACTGGGAATTGAGAGTATCAACAAGGGGACTGCAAGAGGGGATAGATTCTAGAGACTCAGGCAGAGAGAATCTTACTGGATCTTTAAAATACAAACCATGCTACCAGAAGGTGTTAATGAAGAACTGGACCTGCTTGCGTTCCAGTAAACTATCACAGTAGCTAGCATCCCTGCATAAGACAAGAGCATGCAGGAAACGCACTCATGCATCAGCTATGCCATATTCTATTATTTAGATACGGAACACAACAAGCAGGGGGCAGATCCAGTCACATAGCCTTTACCTACATAGTGGACATTTGAGGATAGTCAGGTTGAGGACAGCCACATCCAGCCCAGCAAAACATAAATAGATTATGCATGGGCTGTTTAGCAACTGGAGGCTTTAGTGACATTGAGGGACAAATTCCCCTTACACAGAAACATAGTAGAGAAAGAATACGGAGACAGTTAATAGGACACCCCACACAGGAAGACACAAAACAACTTTATTAAAGGGTTAGAACTTGAAAAAATACATGGCCTCCCGATTAGACTAAGGGAGATCAGTACTCACTTTATTAGATGTATATTATGAATAGGGGGTCACACTGTGAAAAGAAGGGTTGAATCTGAGATTTCTGTTTTAATTACCTATTGATATGATTTTATTTAGTTCATTAATAAAATGAATACTAATATGTTTATGTATATATTTATCCTTTATGATGCAAATGGCTAGTACACACTTGTTAAAATGTGCATGAACCATATTAGACTATGGAGTACTGCCTAATCAAGCCTAACACATCCCAGTGGTGTGATATCTATTCAAGAACATAGCAAGTGATCATGCGGTGAGCAATTACTATTCAACGCACTAACCAATAAGAAGGCAAACCCACGATTCACTCACAGATATAAAAGGTGGATTAATCAGTGCTCCATTACATCCCTGACGAAGGCTCAGTCACCCGGAAACGTGTAGGACTACTAGTTCACGAATCACTGACCTAGACTAGTTTGCAGTCACCAACTGAAGATCAAGCTAATATTCCATTATAATTGACTAAAGCCTGAGAGATAGCCGAATAGAGAGAGGAGAGCTGAGCAATTCCTGCCAGAAGGGGAATCCCCTAGTTGGAAAACCCGGAAGCACGCAGAGAGCGCGTCAGCAGAGAGGAAGCAGGAGTTAACCAGGATGCCAGCAACTGCATGAGCGGATCTCCAGGAAGCAGCGCAACACAAGCAGTACACCCGAGGGACGAGCGAGGTGGATGGAGAACCCAAAGCAGCAGCAACATTGCTCCTGGTGCGGCTTCAGCTCCGGTGAACCAGAGGGACACTCCAACCCGTGCTCTAGGGAGCAGCCCATGCTATCATCCAGATCGGACAGAGAAGGCTACAACTCACACAGACAATAGTTTTTAGTTATTTATTCAATTGTTCTATTTTGTAATTTATACAGGTTTTTCAATTTATATTATTTATTTAGTCCAATACAACATTTACATTTGCTAAAAGCAGCCCCCTGTTTTTGTGTTTTGTCTTGGTATCCACATTCAGGATTGGTTATCCGTGGTGTTGGGGCAGCTCACAGCAGCAAATTCTATGTGGACTGGACTTGGTTTGCTCAAGAGTATCACAACAATTAGAGTGAGTGGGGCAAACATCACCCCTCTTATTTATGCATACGGACTTTAAATCATTATTTTGTAACACATTGTGTATTACACGCATATGACTTTTTATTGCCATTATTCATCTGCTGGAACTAGTTTAGCACAGGTTCAGCCAACACTTAGCCTAATAACAGGCATATGGTTCATGTCATTTACCATAAAACTATACCCAGCAGCAACAGCTAGAGCACTTGCTACGTGGTTAATGGTACCTACCAACAGCAATGTCAGTGGGATCTGGTGTACCCCCATATACTAGCAGTGGTCTGTCTAGTGCACCCTCACCCCCATTTTTTTCCTCCCCCATATTTCTCGAATACTGTACTACTGTATAGCAGATACAGTATCTAACGTCTCTGTGAGGAAATGCACTGTATCTTACTGTACAGTAATTTAATTAGGAACATAATGACACACATGCGCAGAAATATGATGATATGCATATGCGTTGCAACAAGGTTCCAATTTGCCACACACGCATGCGCGGTATAAGCATTTTACATTCGGAAGAGGTGACGTTGTATTTTTGTATTATTATTTTTTCCTTTATTATCCTGTACAAATAAAAAAAAATCATTCTTTAAATATACATTTAGGTGTGTTCATGGTTTCACTGTCTAGACCAGTAGTTCCCAAACTTTTTCCGCTCAAGGCTCCCCAAGGCGATCAGGATTTTTTCAAGGCTCCCCAAGGCGATTAGGATTTTTCTGCAGCACCCAAAGTAAAAACAAAGTTGTATATAGATACCTAACAGTTGCAGTGCGCAGTTGGTGTCTCTCTCAGAACCACTCTCTCTCTCTCAGACACACTCTCTCTCAGGTGGCGGTTTTGGCCAGGGGGGTGGGGTGTTAGTGCTGCTGGGAGACATGTCTCCTGGTGCTGCTCCTCCAGCGCGCGCAGGGAGAGCCGGCGCCGGGTTCAGTGTTTTTTTTTTTTTTTTATTTGCTGGCCCTTGTTTCCCGCTGCTGGTGGCACTGATCGCGGCACCCCTCTAGCCAAGCCACGGCGCACCAGGGCGCCACGGCGCACAGTTTGGGAAACACTGATATATAGGGTAAATAAGATATCCAGATCCAGAGTGAGAGACAGAGAGAGTGTGGGTGAGAGAGACAGAGAGAGTGTAGGGGAGAAAGACAGAGAGAGTGTGGGGGAGAGATACAGAGAGAGTGTGGGGGAGAGATACAGAGAGAGTGTGGGGGAGAGAGACAGAGAGAGTGTGGGTGAGAGAGCCAGAGAGAGTGTAGGGGAGAGAGACAGAGAGAGTGTAGGGGAGAGAGACAGAGAGAGTGTGGGGGAGAGAGACAGAGAGAGTGTGGGGGAGAGAGACAGAGAGAGTGTGGGGGAGAGAGACAGAGAGAGTGTGGGGGAGAGAGACAGAGAGAGTGTGGGGGAGACAGACAGAGAGAGTGTGGGGGAGAGAGACAGAGAGAGTGTGGGGGACAGAGAGAGTGTAGGGGAGAGAGACAGAGAGAGTGTGGGGGAGAGAGACAGAGAGAGTGTGGGGGAGAGAGACAGAGAGAGTGTGGGGGAGAGAGACAGAGAGAGTGTGGGGGAGAGAGACAGACAGAGTGTGGGGGAGAGAGACAGACAGAGTGTGGGGGAGAGAAACAGACAGAGTGTAGGGGAGAGAGACAGACACAGTGTAGGGGAGAGAGACAGGGAGGGGAGAGAGACAGGGAGGGGAGAGAGACAGGGATGGGAGAGAGAAGGGAGGGGAGGGAGACAGGGAGGGGAGAGAGACAGGGAGGGGAGAGAGACAGAGAGGAGAGAGAGGAGATAGAGGGGGACTGACTGATGGGGGGGAACTGGGTGAGGAGATGGTGACTGACTGGGTGACTTTGACTGACTAGGTGGGGGTGTGACTGGGGGTACCTCTGGTGTCACACACACACACACACACACACACACACACACACACACACACACACACACACACACACACACACACACACCCATATACACACACCCATATACACACACACACACACACACACACACACCTATATATATACACACACACCCATATACACCCATATACACACCTATATATATACACACACACACACCCATATACACACACACACACACACACACACACACACACACACACCCATACACACACACACACACACCCATATACACACACACACACACACACACACACATATACACACACACACACACACCCATATACACACACACACACACACACCCATATATACACACACACACACACACATATACACACCCATATATACACACCCATATATACACACCCATATACACACACACACCCATACACACACACACACACCCATATACACACACACCCCCATACACACACACACACACACACACACATTCATATACACACACACACTTTCTCTCCCATATATACATACACACACACACACACACACACACACTCTCACTCTACACAGACGAGGGGGGATCGGAACAGAGGAAAGGCTGCGACCAGCACCACCACCCGCTCCCCACCCTCCATGCAGGCAGCGGGAGCACCGGGCACGTGGGGGGATCAGAGGTAAGCGGGGACCTGAGGGACATCCCCGCTCCCATCTCCTGCCCCGCGGGCTGTCACACGGTAACAGGGGGAAGCGGGAACCCGAGGGACATCCCCGCTCCCATCTCCTGTCCCGCGGGGTGAAGGGTGCTGCGGGGGGGAAGGTGATGATGCGCCGATGCTGCCGGCGTGTGGCGGTTTTGGCCGGTGGGGTGTTTGTGCTGCTGGCAGACATGTCTCCCGGTGCTGCTCCTCCAGCGCGCGCAGGGAGAGCCGGCGCCTGGTTCAGCGTTTTCTTTTTAAAATTTGCTGGCCCTTGTTTCCCGCTGCTGGCGGCCCTGATCGCGGCGCCCCTCTAGCCAAGCCACGGCGCACCAGGGCGCAGCGGCGCACAGTTTGGGAAACACTGGTCTAGACGCTTACAGTAGTAGAATATCTAAAGTTCTACAGGCATTTAAATATATAAACGTGTTATTGATATACTATACAGAATACAGTATGTATAAAATACTATATCAATCTAGAAAATAAAAGTGTTTTTACTATTTAGATACACTAACAGCAGTACTTTCGTGCAGTACTGTACAGTCTTAATACTGTACTACTGTCTAGCAGATATCTAGTGACTCCGTGAGGAAATGCACTGTATCTTCCTGTACAGTAATTTAACGAGGAACATATTGACATGCATGCGCAGAAATGTGATCACATGCATATGCGTTTCAACAAGGTTCCAATTTGCCATGCACGGATGTGCGTAATAAACATTTTACATTCGGAAGAAGAGCCAACGTTGTATTTTTGTCTTATATTTTTTTCCTTTATTATCCTGTATAAATAAAAAAAATCATTCTTTAAATATACTTTTACAGTAGGTGTGTTCTTGGTTTGACTGTCTAGACACTTACAGTAGTACTATACCTAAAATTCTAAAGGCATTTCATATAAAAATGTGTCTTTGATATACTGTACAGAATACAGTATGTGCAAAATACTATATAAATCTAGAAAATAAAAGGTTTTTTTTTATATTTAGATACACTAACAGCAGTGCTTTCATGCAGTACTGTACAGTCTCAGTAATGTAATACTGTCTAGCAGATATCTAGCGACTCCGTGAGGAAATGCACTGTATTTTACTGGACAGTAATTTAATTAGGAACATAATGACACACGTGCACAGAAATGTGAAGACACGCATATGCGTTTCAGCAATGTTCCAATTTGCCATACATGCATGCGCAGAAATGTGATGACACGCATATGCGTATCAACAAGGTTCCAATTTGCCATACACGCATGTGCAAAAATGTGGTGATAATCTTCTACAGATTGGTACAGTTTGTGTATGGCTAAGGAGCCTCAGAAAGGACTTCTTTCCCATGAACAGTACACAGTATGAACTCGAAACATTAATCTTCAAATTACAATTACACACACTTGAAGTACTGTACAGCAATAAAAGACAGGTTGAATTGCAATTAGATTTTTAAGACAACAACTAACGATCACCCACTTTAGTTTCTCGATGGTATTGCAAACAACGATAAAACGCAATTTTCTGCACTTGATCAAAACTCTAGAAAACTCGCGTCTTAATGTGGGAAAATTTCAAGAAAGCATGCTCCATGTACAGTATGCAAAGGAATATAACCTGAGAAATTATCGGATAATGGCCGCTGCATCTGTATGCCACATTTACAAATCACAGAGTCCATTGGTTACCCACGGCCGAACTGCAAATCATCATCTGGTGCTTTAAGCCTGACGGGCCTAAAAAACACAAACAAAATCTTGGAGAACACTTCCATACCAAATCCAAGTAGGACACCACTTCCCCATAACACATCTCATGAGATCCACCTACTCCATCAAATGGAGCCAACCTAAAAGGACCCCACAACATACCAACACACCCCCTCACCACATGCAAGGTTAATCTCACAGCAGCTGCTATCAAAACAACAGACTGCTTAAGGCTCATTTGAAGATCAAGGTTGAAAATATCCATAGCTATATCTGACATGTGAACTCCGTCCCCCCTGGAAGAGCACTGCCTCCAGGTTCACATGCCTCACTGCTGTGCCACCAAATTCTGATACAAACTGAGTCAATAATGCTATTCATTTTTTTTACAAGAGCTTTCCACGGCCCTCGCATTATAACACCATGCCAAAACACCCTGGATGTCAACTCTGACCATAGCAACAAGGAATCACGCAGCATCGCATCAGCTGGTCTAAATCCCCATACATTTCCCTTATCAGATCTAGCAACTGAACCTGAACAAGGTAATTGCCCCAACATGCAATACCAACACATCCCCCACCTCCTCTGCTGCTGCAACCAGGGTCATCTCTCTGCCTGCTGCTGCAAACACATTGGACCCACTTTGCATCTATCCAGAAATTACTGTGAGGCCTGCAGAATCGGAACCCCCTCCCTCTTTTCACTCAACGACCTACCTGACCACCATCTATCCTCACTGCTCGGTGTAACGGATCGGGAGACTAGTGCTTCCCAGTGTGTCCCCGTCACCCCGGGTCCCACAGAGGCTAGCTGCCCGCTCCCCTATGTCCCCAACCTCTATCCTCCTCCCTGAGCCGTTCCTCCACGGCACGGTCGGCACACCCAGGCACTCGTTCTGCGCACGTGCGCGTGCTCCCGATTGATTGCCTCCTATCGAGGTACACGTGCCCCTCGGTGTGCCTCCATCATCCCAGCCCTTTCCCTACCTGGTTCCGCCGCTCCTCCTTCCCCTCTGTCTCTGTTGCCGAGCGCCTCCTCCGCGATGCTTCCCCCATGCTCTGGTGCACGCGCGGTGCACGCGCATAACAAGGTTACAGCAGGCACGCGCACCCGCTCCAGTTATCACCCATCCCCAGGCACTGGCTCCGCCCCCCGTCGGTTGCAGGCTATTACCTTAGATTACCTCCCTGTCCTTCCCTACTCTCACAGACCTATCTCTGCAATTACCTACTCAAACCTCTGCTCCTCCCCTCACCTTCTCCCCATATAACCCCACTCCTTCCTCTCAGTCCTTGCTCTGCATTGCTTTCCTGTAGCTCCTGTGTGTGCAGTGTCTATGCCTAGCTCCCTTGTCTGTTTCAGCTCTGGTTCCTGTCCCTGTCCCTGTTTGGATTCCCTTGGTTTGAACTTGAACTCTGCTTTGGACTTGACTACGCTGCTTTCTCCTGCCCTTGAACCCTGGCTTTAGGACATCACTACGCTGCTCTCTCAAACCCCTGAACTCTGGCTCTTGGACATTACCTTCTGACCTCTGGCACCCCGGACTCAGCAAGTATAATGTTAACGCTTACTCACCAGGCCCGGCAACGCAATTAACACACTCCGGGCATGCCCTCACTGCTGTGGGTGCGTGTTATACCCTTACCCACCTCAGTACTGGGGACTGGCCAGGTCTGCGGGCATACAGGCGTTGCACTCAGACTGTGAGCCTCCAAGCACAGGGTATCCTGCAGTCTCAGTCCATCCCTCTCTTGAGCCACCTTGTCCATTGTCCTGATGATCCACATCCTGCAAAGGCACAGTAGCTCCCCCCATATCCAACCATAACCACAGCTCCTGTCTTTCCCCTAGGCCTAGCTCTGCTGTCAGCCTCACATACCCCTCCACTTCTCTACCCCCTGCATACCCTGCTCCACTCTTGTGTTAGGCTTTAACCCCAAGTCTCCATCATGTATGCTCCCTGCTCTGGAGCCATCCTACACCTCTTCCTGGTGTTTTATTCCTAGCTGCTCCCCCTCTCTTACCCCCTCTCCACTCCTCATTGGGGATCAGCTGCTTCAGAGTCCTGGAGCACTACCTGTTCCCTCCTCTGGCTGCTTTTACACCCCTCCAAGCCAGGAGACTTAGGCAACTGGCGTTCCAATTGGCCATCTCGGTCCCTACAGGCTGCCATTGTCTAGGCTGCAGTTCTCCTCCCCGCTGCTTGTGGTGATCCCAGCACTTACTACACCAGCCACTTGACCTCTTCTCCTTCAGGTTGCAATAATGTTGGCAACATCTGTTATTATTCAATGTCCTTAGGACGGATTTACTCATCACATTTTCTCATAAACTAATATATTCTGAGTAATAGGGCAAAGATATAGAATATACTAACCTCAGTAAACCGAATGTTTGCTAGGGGTTTCAGTAATCATATGCACTATAAGTACAAACGTTCTGAAACCCTTAATATTGCAGAATTATGCTATTTTTAGAGGGGAACATATGATGCCAAATGTATTTTGACCTGTGTTGTAGTCGTGGTTTTATGGGTCAGGTGGTTATTATTTAAATATTTGGAGTATATGGAAATATTGATTTGCAATTTGTCACTATAAAATGTACAGTACATAAACCCAATGATTTAGTTTGCCGTAACAATTACATTAATTAGAAATATTAGTTGCTACAAACCTTTTATCAAAAGATCACAAAAAGAATGTAATTCTCTCATATTACTGAAGCAGCTGTCAGTCAATATTAAGGTATTTTATGAAATTTCCCCTACTCATAAATAAGGCCAGAATATCTGTAATTCAGCAAATTTCCAGATTCTAGCAAACCCCAATGATGTTCTGATGAAAAATGGAGGAATACTCGACATGTAATCAATTGTGTCCTATAGTAATCATTATGTGTTCTTCTATTGGTATCGGTATAGATATCAAAAGAAATACATACTGCAGATTGTTCCTCCACTTTGCAAGGTACAAATAACCTACTGTATTTCACATTTTGCAATTCCATACCACCAGGTATTAATTTGATATAATTCACTGTAGGAGTAGGCAGCATTACAGAGACTCAAGCAAATGACTAAGTATGAACACAATTTAAAGAATATTGTAAGTGAGATTTTCCTATGAGTAGCCTCCTATTGGTTCTGGTAAAAGTAACAATTTCCCATTCACTTGCTTAACTTTTAATCACCACATTCTTATGTGGGAACTCTTCAAATATCTCTGCAAAAACAATCTATATTATTGTCTTTTACTGAACTCTTCAAAAAAGTAATCAATTTTGTGTTTCATCAAATATTGTGCTGTGCTTCTCTCAGAAGTCCATTACAGTGTAGATGAGTAATTAATTTTTCACCCTCGTTCACTACTAGCCTCAAACTGCTGAAATTCCAATTTCAAAGACACATATTAAATGCAAATTTCCTTCATAAAAGTTAAAAAATACTGGCAAAGGACACAGCAGAGATAATTCAAAATCATTTTAGTTTTATTAATGCACATTAAAGGAGTTAGAAGTGAAAACCTTCATTTAATGCCATAGAAGGGATACGAGGGCAGGTGGATTTTTAAAAGAGTCCAAGGTCATATTTTCATACTGGCTAACAGGTCACACAGACTAAAGAAATACAGATTGAATCTTACAAAAAGACAAACAAATCTCATCAGACTTAAGGAAGTGCTGCAATTTACTGTCATTTGCCTGGTGGTAAAAGGATCTCCGATGATCACACACTGCTTCTACCTTTGACATTTACTTTCTTACTGATTATAAATGTTCTATTTTGTTTAAGATTCCATGTAGTGTCCTAAGATTCAGCAGTCCTGTTTGTCCTCTGGTACTCTTCAAGTTCATTTTTCCTGTTCATGGCTATCTGCAACTCTTGCTTAATAACCTGAATCTGTTTCTCAAGCTCTGTTAGCTCTTGCATCACAGAGTTCCTCGCAGTGCTAAGGGATTCAGCCTTGCCATTTGTGGTAAGTAAGGTTGGAGTCTCTCTCCTTAATTGGGGCAAAGGCAAATCTTGCTGGTGTCTGAAGCTTAATTCATTGTGGGCTTCATTGAGGATATATTTTCTTCTGTTGCAGCTACTTTGGTTGGATGTATTCCACACACGCTGCTGACTATTCCCTGTATTGCACCTAAAAGAAAAAGAATACACTTTACTTTATACGATAACACTAATAGTATAGTCCTCGCTACTTAGCTGAGGGTGAGTTAATTTGAGGGCTTCATTAATGGACATACACTTTTCAAGCAGTACAAACTTTATCTACTGAATAAATCAACTACTTATGTTTCTGTACAAAAGCAAACTTGTTGGCTCTGTTACACCTTTTCTAACAGCAGTAATTCTATTTATTACAGTAGCCTTTACTTACTCTGTATGCAAAATGTAAATAGGGATAGTGGGTTTATAGAGCAAATGGTGCATTTAATTGAAACGTTATCGTGCATTACATATGACTGTTAAAGATCTGAAGTGTTGTTTGCACAGTAATTAACCTATCTTCTGCTTTAAAGAAAGTTTGTGCTTACGCACTGCTAGACTACACAAAAATGGAAATAAATTTCATTCTAAACAGTAATACTTAACATGTAGTTATTCAATGCTATTAGCAAGGGGAAAAAAGGTTAACACAACAAAGCAGAAAAATGTAAAATGATTACATATATCAATTAATATGAAGGCCCTACACATGCTTGGAAGTGTGGCGTACCAATGCAAACTTGATGAATGGCCATAATACAGTATAATGATATGTTATAGTAAACCATACTGTACCATTAAATCCTTTAGCAAATCTGTGATAAACAGTATTGATATGTACGCCAAGTTACTATTGTACAATACTACAAATCAAATCTGCAATTAAATTTTGCTATAAAATATTTGACTTACAAGAATAAATATCATTTTTGGAGTACTGTAAGCTATCTGTCAGACACTGTTGGTGTCTGAACCATTCTAAATTATGTATTGAATATTATTATTTTACTAAGAAGGTATTCTAATTTTCTTTAACTTCAGAGCATAAAATATGATATATATATATATATATATATATATATATATATATATATATATATATATATATATGTTTTAAAGCTTTGGACTTTTATAATACTATTACTGAGATGTGCAAAAGTGTCAAAATTGGATTCACAAACATTGTGGAATTTGCCATCATAGCAAAATGTATATATTTCATGAAAATTCTAACATAAAAAAAATATCTTTATCTCTCAATAGTCCTGGTAAACATTGCTGAATGTTGCCAGCATAAATGTATATATTTCAAATTCTTATTATAAATAAAAAATCTACATAATTGTGTTTTAATTTAAATAGTAACAATCACGTAACATGACACAATGTATCAAAAATCATTTAAAGAATATATTATGCCTCATGTATAAAGTCTCCTCATAAATGTGAAGCACAGTTTTATGAAGGTTTCTATTACTTTTTAACACTGAATTTTTGAAGCGCCAAAAAAATTAAAATATAATCTTAGTACATTTGGTTTATTTGCTTACTTTTCAGAATGGCTAATAATACATAACTGTTTATTTTTTGTTTCCATTAAATAGCTAGATAGACAGATTCAACTCAAAGTACACATGATGTAAAGGTTGTTGTAATAGATTTTACTACGTTGTACAATGTTCATTCAACATTATAATACTAATAAAAAAATATGTGTATTACCTCTTTTCCAGTCGTTTTAATTTCTGCTGAAATTTCTCTTCATTGAATGATGTGTTTAAAGCTCTGTGTAGACGCTGTGTTTATGAAAGGAACAACACAATTTAGATTTAATAAGTCAATTCAAAGCCACTTTTATACAACATTGATACATGCACCAATAACACTTTATCAGCATCCAACGGGATTGTGCAGAACAAAACTCTAAAGCAGCAGGAAATTATTAATGACAATAAAAATATGAATACCATGCAAATACTTGCATTGAACACTTTAGACTACATTACGGAAAATATAATATTATTGAGAATGTATTCGCAGGTTTATGGGTTCAAGAGTTTGAGTCAAATTAAGGAAGGAACATTAAAAGCCAAGTGAAATTGGAGCCAAAACCAAATGGAGGCTGATCCACCAAATAATTTCTCTTGTTTGTGTAAAAAAAATAACAATAATCAATACAATGGGCAACGTTTTGAGTTTGCTAATAAAAAAAAATAATGTGAAAAAATTGACTTTAAAATACAGAATACATACAGTATTAAAAGGCAATTCTTAATGTTACTTCAGAGACAAAAGTGAAGAAAATTATATTAGAACTATTATAAAAATAACTAACTATGGTTAATCAATATACACGCGTTTCCCTCTCAACCACCATTTACACACATTTAGAAACTGTTAGTGTGTTCAATACATCAGTAGAAATATAATTAGATTTATTTACAACATTCTCTTCATAATTATCCAACCTTTCAGTGCTGCTGGCTTCATTCAGTAGATTACTGTACATTACGATGGACAAACACACTTACCTTTACACAGGGTTTAATAAATAGACACGCATCAAGAATGGAAATAATACAATACATAGCTACTTTGTATAATTTAGTAAAACATGGACATTTGTGTTACGGAAGCATGTAAGAAATTGCACATTTGAATTCAATCACACACAAAAAAAGCAACACGTTTGTGGTAATTCAGTGTTATATGCACTTCACTTGCACAATGGAAAACAAAATTATTAGTAATAGTCAGCACGGTTTATGAAGGATAGATCGTGCCAAACTAACCTTATTTGTTTCTTTGAGGAGGTAAGTAGGAATTTAGACCAGGGTAATGCAGTTGATGTGGTCTACTTAGATTTTGCAAAGGCTTTTGATACGGTATCACACAAGAGGTTGGTGTACAAAATAAAGAAAATTGGACTCAGTAATAATATATGCACCTATATTGAAAACTGGTTAAAGGACAGACAACAGAGGGTTGTCATAAATGGAACTTTTTCAGGTTGGGCTAAAGTTGTGAGTGAAGTACCTCAGGGATCGGTACTGGGACCCCTGCTTTTTAACTTGTTTATTAATGACCTTGAGGTTGGGATCAAGAGCAAAGTCTCCATCTTTGCTGATGATACTAAATTGTGAAAGGTAATAGAATCAGAGCAGGATGTAATTTCTCTTCAGAAGGACTTGGAGAGACTGGAAACGTGGGCAGGTAAATGGCAAATGAGGTTTAATACAGATAAATGTAAGGTTATGCATTTGGGATGCAAGAATAAAAAGACGACTTACAAATTAAATGGAGATATATTGGGGGAATCCTTGATGGAGAAGGATTTAGGAGTGCTTGTAGACTGCAGGCTTAGCAATAGTGCCCAATGTCATGCAGTACTGTAGCTGCAAAGGCAAACAAGATCTTATCTTGCATCAAACGGGCAATGGATGGAAGGGAAGTAAACATAATTATGCCCCCTTACAAAGCGCTAGTAAGACCACACCTTGAGTACAATTTTGGGCACCAATCCTAAGAAAATACATTATGGAACTAGAGAGTGCAGAGAAGAGCCACCACATTAATAAAGGGGATGGACAATCTAACTTATGAGGAGAGGCTAGCTAAATTTAATTTATTTACATTAGAAAAGAGGCGTCTAAGAGGGGATATGATAACTATATACAAATATATTCGGGGACAATACAGGAGCTTTCAAAAGAACTATTCATCCCACGGGCAGTACCAAGGACTCAGTGCCATCCCTTAAGGTTGGAGGAAAGGAAATTTCACCAGCAACAAAGGAAAGGGTTCTTTACAGTAAGGGCAGTTAAAATGTGGAATTCATTACCCAAGGAGACTGTGATGGCAGATACAATAGATTTGTTCAAAAAAAGGTTGGACATCTTTTTAGATGGGAAAGGTATACAGGGATATACCTAATAAGTATACATGGGAAGGTTGTTGATCCAGGGATTAATCTGATTGCCAATTCTTGGAGTCAGGAAGGAATTAATTTTCCCCTTAATGGGGTTTTTTGTTTGCCTTCCTCTGGATCAATAAGTAAGTATAGATATAGGATAAAGTATCTGTTGTCTAAATTTAGCATAGGTTGAACTTGATTGACCTATGTCTTTTTTCAACCTCATCTACTATGTAACTATATTCACCCATATTTATTATGCGGTGCTATGCCATAATACTGTACCTCTTCCAGCTCTGCAAGAAACCTTACAGCAGGAGTAGCCAACTCCAGTCCTCAAGGGTTACCAACAGGTCAGGTTTTCAGGATATCTCTGCTTCAGTCAATTAGTGATATGCGCTCCAACATAAAAGTCCAATCCTTGTGTAAATCCTTTAGGTAATAATGTAGAAAAATAGGTACTGGGGCTAGTGAGGTATGTATTCATAATGTAGCATATACCATTAACAAGAACTCTAGCCCTGAAGGCTGAAGGCTGAAATATGAAGAAATCAGACCTACAGCCTCATTGGGGGAGTCCAGAGGTAGGTAGAAAGAGGAATATCTACTCACAATTTGTATTGCCCCAGTCCTGTAGTTCTTGGTGGGCGTGCAGCCAGAAGAATGCAGAGAGATCCAAGGGAAAAAAAACTCCAACGTACAGCCCTGAACAAAGTAGGTCCCACAAAACTAATAAAAATATATCAAATGCTTTATTCTTCCATAGTTTAAAAAAACGGAGGTAGGTACCCTCCTATTCGGTTCGGGCAATCCGCCCTTTATCAACTTGTTGTTGAGGGCTGGATTTGGCTACTCCTGCCTTTCAGGCTATGCCCAGAAGCTGTCAGTAAATATTGTATCTCCCTTTACAGTACCTTTTATTGGTCTACAGTATGTAACATTTTCTCTTTGGTCAACCTTTCATGAGAACCAATAAAAAGGAGACAGAAATGTTGAAACATGTTGTTTTGCACATTTGGATAACAATTAATATCTAGAATAAATGTGTTCTTCAGTATTAGGTGATACCTTTTTTTATTTGGACTAACAATGTACGTGTATGTCATAAGACAAGATTTCGAGAGTTTTCCTCTCTTCCTCAGGTCAGCAATACTGGTATACAAAGGTTTCTACAACTTAGACAGGGATTGGGGGGGGGGGGGAGGAAGAATAAAGAACAAAGAGGCACTGGAAGGGTGTTTAAACAGAGATAAGGAAGATAATTAATATCTACATAGACTTAAAAAATGTAGTGTTTTAAAGGGAAAATGCCACAGAGCAGGTAGAAAATATATTAGTACATTATGAGTGTAATTGGCCTCTGTAGAAAAATGCTCTTAAAGTAACTGTTTTACTTATTTATATTTTCTGAGAAAAGGTCCCAATCAGCTCCATTAACCTATAAAACATACCACTGTCATTAGTTCCCTTTTGTCCATTTTATGTTCACAGTGTGCAGTAATTAGGAATATATTGCATTGCAATTTATGTGATTTCTCTGCAAAAGTTATAGGTTGAATTGAATTATGTAAATCAAATTTACTTTTTGTCCTGGATCACTAGGGCTAATAGATATAAAATGATGCTTAATCATTTTATTGAACATTCTCACCCATTTTTCTTAAATTACATGCACTGAATGCATTCCAGTGTACAAGACGTTTAGGTGATTCTTGATAATTATATGATTTAAGGGTGCAGCAGCCGACAAGTATTGAAGCTACAATAATGGCAAAGGCATTCCTCTACAGTATGTCTCCTATTGTCTGTCATTTTATTGATTTCTTCTCAATTTAAGATACGTTTCATTTAAAAGATAGATGATAATCAATGTAAGCAAAACAACAACATGCTGTAAATTTTTTGCTGATTATGTAATTATTTCTAGATTTACAATAATGGTTAGTACGTTTTTGGTGAATTGTCACAAAAATGAAAATACAGTACTGAATTAAAAGGACTTGATAAAAAAATCCCCTAAAAGTCTCATACTGTACATTGATATGGTTTAAGTTATGCTGGGAAGGAGCGTACCAATGTATATTGATCTTGCAAGAATGTAAAGGACCTCCACCATGTAAGACTTTCCCTAAAAAGTTTATGGTTGCTTCTCAATTTAGGATCCATGTTTTAAAAAAAAATGAGAGAAAACAATTATATTTCAACTGATCTGCATTAGCAAGTATTCAAAAAACAAAAGGACAAGATTGGTTTTCCAGTAGATAAAAAATACATACCTGACTAGTATGCAGCCAATATTTTAGTTTGGATTTCTTTTTAATTCTTGGTAGTACCAGCCTGAACACGATATGTTCTCCAATGGTAGTGAGAATCGATAAGCCAAATCCAATACAGAGCATCACAAACAGCCCCGAGAAGTGTGTTATGCCCATTTGCAAGGTCTGTGAAAATAATATGCATAAAGAATCAATGAACATACTAATGATAACTGCATATTTTTTTAAGCTGGAGGGCATTAATGTTACTGAATATAAATACTATACTGTATTTTGAAGCCAACGGCTTTTAACAGTGTATGAGGGATTCTAGTTAAAAAAAAAATAGCTTATGGCTATTGCTAGAGTAGAAAAATATATCTGTGTATACAGTAGGCATTGGCCTTGCATTTACAAGTTTATTGGTTCAATGTTTCTCACCTATCACCTAGGAGTACCCCAACCAGATCAGATTTTAGGGAAAACCAGTACTAGCACACATGTAATGCACTTATATTATATGTTAATGTTTGATTGGTTGGTTATATCTCTAAAGCTTGTCATGAGTTGGGTGTCCTGAGGAGAGGTTTGAGAAACACAGATTAAGTTAATGTCTAAATAATGTGTGATCTACAGTATGTCAAATTTCTATATTTTCATGTGTCTTTATAGGAAGAGTTTGAAAACACAAATTTCTCAGTATAAGTAAAAAATGGAATAATAGCTAAACGTCTTTCTTCCATCATGCTAAATATAATGGATTATGTAAAGGAGTAAGGTATAAATATGATAGTGGTAAGATAGTATTACATAGTATTACAAACTCTGGCCTGCATCTGAAGGAAATAAACTTTTGCTTGTACAATTTCAGATTAAATTAGGAAACCATTTTCTCCTATACTCATTTTCTGGCACTTGACATTTATGTCCTGGCCTCTCCAACCAAAAGGGAAAACTTACATATGCAGCCGACATTATTACCCTGTTAAAGCATCAATGTTCTTTATAAAGAAAGCATGAAATGACACCATGAGTTATTTTGCATGCATCAACATTTGTTTCAATGGCGTGCGTCAAATCTCAATTAAATGACCCCCCCACCCTTGGTGCACAGCATCACGTTAACAGGTCCAATAACCTTGGATACATCTGTACCTGTATTGCTTTTCTGCTGATTTCCCATGCATTGTTTTAGCTGCTGCTTATTTCTATATTGGCACAACGATAAATTATCTTTGCTAGTTGTGTTATATTTAATTTAAAAAATAACAATATGTATATGTAAAATACAACTATGTCATTTACGTGCTTTAAAATTACAATATGTCATCCATTTTAAAATAGTTTGTATCTGCTTACCACAGTTGGGAGCACATACTGTACTGTAGTAGAGATGGAAATAGAGATAAACTAATGATTTTGGATAAGGATTTTCAATAAAATAAATCTGCCAGGTTTATGTGGTATTATCTTCTGCTCCTAAAATATCTATCACATGTAAGAAACAAAATCAACATATGTCACTGGTGTCAACAAGTGACACCCTGATGCATATCCCTCTTTGCGTGGGTGGTGCTGGCAAGACAGTGAATTTGTCTTTCAGAAAATTAAAGCCTTTGAATGACTGCTTGCAACCACATAATCTTTTCTGTCTTTACAAAAAGTGATCTATACATCACTTATACAATAGGTACAACAATCTATGTTGTGGTATTAGGAGAGGGCCATAAACCCTGTACAGTATAAATACTTTTTGCCATGTTTTATTATGTTTTTATATGAACCAGAAACACCTCCGCATTTGAAAAGGGGATTGTGATCACGGAACTTCATGCAGATACAGTATGTATGAAAGGCAAATTATAGCAATATCAGCCACATAAAGTATATTCATGATCACCTAAATTGTAGTCCTTTGCTGTTAGACGGTCCTGCAAAACATTGATTTGCTATGCACTTTAGGCATGTACAGTAAGGCAGAGAAGGGAATAATAATATTGTGCTTGATCTTGCGTATACTGTAACTCTGCTTTAAATAGTACTTACATTCATCACTAATTCAGTTTGCTAATTATTTAAATTCGAAGGTATTTTCTTATTCTATTCTTGTATTCAGAAACAATCACAGAACTTTAATTGTATAATGAGGAAAATTTGTAACATGGGTTGCAGATAATATTTAAAGATTATGGCAACTATAAATAATATTTTGGACTTACAAACCAAACCCTTCAGGTACAGTATCTTTAAAATTATTTCCTGAAGCTTTCTTCAATATCAAATTAAGTAGGCCAGTGGGTTGATGGAGAATACTTTCCAACAAACTAGTACTGCATGTTCTGAATCAATCCATCTTTGTTACACAATGAATAATTTGTGCACAGTGAGTACAGAGACATACTCAATTTGTCTATCAAGTTCTCATGGGACAGTACTTTACATTATAAAACAAAATAATAGTCACAATTTTCGATTTTTTAAATAAGTAGCACATTCATTTTAGACCTCACTACCTACTCTCAAGCAGAAGAAAAATTGCTTTAGGGAATGGCAAGCAAAGTGACATACAGACCCCAATGGAATCATATAACGTTTATAATCCTATCTACTCCATTTTTACATAGCTCTAATTAGGTGAAGTACCAAACAGCTCTTTGTTTTTGGTAGAAAAGACAGCATTGATTTATAGGGCAAACAATGGATTTCATTCACTAAAAGTGTGTTAAGGTGATGCCTCTTTAGCAGTATATATTACACTTGCAATACAGTGAAAGTGCTCAGCAATGTAATAATTCTACTGCTATTTTAATGGCTGTGGCATGATTTAAGTTATGTTTAATAGCTTTGCAAATTAGTCTTAAAAGTTGAAAAACACAATAAAATATGTAATGGAATATACAATGAATACTGTTTATCTTCGGACCTAGTTATACTCTGCTAAGGAACGAATTTGGAAGTAGCTCAAGAAAACACTACTTCTAGAAAACACTTATGGTTCTACTTTTTGATTCTCCCTTCAAAATACTAGTTTTCAAATCTGCAGTACGTCTATTTTTCCAAAAAAGTAAATAATTGGATCATTTCCCAATAATGTACTGTATTGGTAATGTGATATGGTTGAAGGTAATGTATACATATTTTGCTTACTGTAACTTGCAATGTGTTGCAGGATCTTCTGGTAGCAAAGGGTTTAAAAAAAACTAGCAAGTGGAATCTACAAATATGAATCAATATTTAGACATGCCTCTAAAATCTCAACATGTGGATTCATTCCAACTCACTGGAAGTAAGACATTCTTTTTTGTTTGTTTTTCTACGATGATCCTCAGTCCCACTTTTTGGAGTCAGAATACCTCTATCTATAATTGGTGTTACTTTTTATTTTACATTGCTACCTTGGCTAGCCTAAAGATTTCAGATGTAGGCAAGTAAGTCAGGTTTGTAATGTTTCAGAGAAGAAGGCAGTGGAGGGATCAGGAGATAAGGATATTACCATTCTTTGTGGTGAGAAAAAGTTTGTGAACCCCAATGATAATTTCAGAAATTCCATAGTTTTTCCATGATAACCTTATTAAATCAAAAACAGACTTTTCTTAAATATCCAATAGGGTTTTCATTAACCAATTCCATTGTCGTTTGAAAAAAAATGATGTATGAATTTATCAAACAATGAGTAATTAAGAGTCAGGGTATGTGCATAAGTGAAACCCTTTTATAATCAGCTAAATTAAAGGGGATAATTAGAACAGGTGTTTAAATAATTAGGTAGATTTTGAACGGTGAGTTTGGGAGGCACCACCCTATATAAAGATAGGAAACATTGTGAGTTTGGTCTTCACCATACAGCTGTGTTGAAACATGTCATGTCAAGATCAAAAGAAATCTCTGAGATCCTCAGAAAAGCAGTTATTGATGCTCGTCAGTCTAGAAAGGGTTATAAAACCATTTCTAAGGAGTTGGGGCTAAACCAATCAACTGTCAGATAGATAGTTCACAAATGGAGAAAGTTCAAGACCACAATCACTATCACAACTATCAGAAAAAGACTGAACAAGAGTTGTGTTCATGGAAGGATAGCCATGAGGTAACCCCTGCTCTTTAAAAAGAACATTGCTGCCCATCTCAAGTTCACCAAAGAATACATAGAAGATCCACAGCACTTCTGGAACACTCTCTGGACAGAAGAGTCAAAAGGTAGAACTTTTTGGCCTCAATAAGAAATGTTATGTTTGGCAAAAAACAAACACTTTGTTCGAACAGAAGAACCTCATCCCAACCGTCAAGCATTGTTGTGGGAGTCTGATAGTTTGGGGCTGCTTTACTGCCTCAGAACCTGGACAGCTTGCCATCATTGACATAACCATGAATTATGCATTGTATCACAAGATTCTAGAGGAGTATGTCAGGCCATCTGTGATAGGAAAATAAACCAAAAGTGGGTCATGCAGCAAGACAATGATCCTAAACATACAATCAGATCTACTAAAGAATGGCTGCAGAAGAAGAAATTCCACGTTTTACAATGGCCTAGTCAAAGTTTTCACCTAAACCCAATCGAAATGCTGTGGCAGGACCTGAAGCAAGAAGTCCATGCAAGGAAGCTCTCAAATGTCATTGAGTTGAAGCAATTCTGTAAGGAGGAATGGGCAAAAAATCCTCAAAACTGATGTGAGAGACTGACCAGAAGTTACACGAAATGCTTCATTGAAGTCATTGCTGATTAAGGGGGGCACCAGGTACCGTATCTAAAAGTTCACATACTTTTTCACACATGGATATCGAATGTTGAATCATTTGTGGATAAATAACTGTTGAAAAAGTATCATGTTTTTGTGCAATTGGTTTGATCAGATTATCATTATCTATTATTAGGACATAGATTAAGATCTAATAAAATTTTAAGTTTGAAATATGTGAAAATCATAAGGGGTTCACAAACTTTTTCTCGCCACTGTATGTATGTATATCTTTATTTATAAAGTGCCATCCTGGTACATAGCGCTTCACAGCAGTAATTCATGTGACATAATAATAACACAGTGGAAATAAGCACTTCAGACATAGCATATTAACAATAGGAAAGGGAATCCCTGCCCAGAAGAGCTTAAGTGGTAAGTAAGGAGAATTTACAGACACAGTAGGAAGGTGTAATGTAAGTTCATCTGCAAGGGGTCAAGGTCAGTACATCCAAGATGTATAGTATCATCCAGCAGAGCTACCCATATGCTTCGTTAAAGAGGTGTTTTAAAAAGGTCCTGTCAGATATTGAGGGGAAGGACATTCCAGATGTCTGGGGCAGTGAGTTAGAAAGGTTTTAGGCATGAGGGCTTTAGATACAAAAGGCGTAGACAGAAGATATCCTTGAGCAGAACACAAGAGTCGGGCAGGTGTATAGCGAGAAATTAGGACTGGGATGTAAGGAGGGGAAGAAGATTGTATAGCATTAAAATTGAGGAGAATTTTGTAAGTGATTCAGAGTTTAATAGTAAGCCAAGAGAGGGATTTCAGCAGGAGAGATGCTGAGATAGATTTAGGAAAGAATAAAGTGATTTTAGCAGCAGCGTTTGGGATAGATTGTAGGGGACACAGGTGAGAGGCAGAAAGGCCTTACAGAAGAAAGTTACAATAGTCAAGACAGGCGAGAATGAGGGCCTTCGTTGGAGTTTTAACAGTACAGGGACAGAGGAAAGGGCATACCTTTGCAATGTTACAGTGGTAAAAACTACAGGTTTTAGCTACATTGTGAATGTGAGAGGAGAATGTGAGGGAGGAGTCAAATGTGACTACTAGACAGTGTGCTTGTTATACTGGGTGTATAATGGTGCTGCCAATAGTAATGTAGAAGGGGCAGTAGGGCAAAGTTTGAGAGGAAGTATGAGGAGCTCCGTCTTAGACCTGTTAAGTTTGAGTCAGCTGCGTCATCCAGGATGATATAGCATAAATACATTCAGAGACTTTGGTCTGTGCAGCAGGTGTAAGGTCAGGGGTTGAAAGGTAAATGTGTGTGTCATCAGCAAAAGAGAAGAGGTCCTAGGAAAGCGCCTTGTGGTATACCCACATAGATATTTACAGAGAAGGAGTTGTTAGCAAACGAGACACTGAAAGTACGGTGGCAGAGGTAAGAGGAAATCCAGGATAGAGCTCTGTTACGGAGTATGAAGAATGTGAAGTAGAAGAGGGTGGTCCACAGTATCAAAGGCTGCAAAGAGGTTGAGAAATATGAGCAAAGTGAATTGACCTTTGACTTTTGCAGCATGGAGGTCATAAGTTATTTTGGTGAGGGTTGTTTCGAGGAGTGAGCAGTGCAGAAGCCAGATTGTAGAGGGTCTAGCAGAGAGAAGGTGATGAGAAAATGGAGCAAGCGAGATAATGCACGGTGTTAAAGGAGTTTAGAAGCAAAAGGCAGGAGGGAGATGATGATAGTTAGAGAACAGGTAGGGTCTTTTAAAAAAGATCCTCAAAAGGACATATTTTTAGGGCAAAAAATATAACTACAAACGTAAGTGAGTTAGAGATATGTTAATTGTTAAAATAAAGGAATATTAATGAAATCTTGAAAAATGTTCCGTTTCACTTGAGGACTGACCTTTGAAAGCAGTTTTAAAACTATATTCTTAACAGGTTAAGTTGGAAACTAAACAAAATCTTAAGTATATGCTATGTGGATGTCATTATCCTATTGCATTGTTCTAGGGAGTGAGTTGGCATATCGTACATCATTCTAATTAATGTAATATATAACACAGTAAATTAATTATATTGAATATATTATAGATAATCATTAAGTGGCTTACCTCTGTAACTGCGAAGCTTCTTTTTCCACATGGCACTACTTTATACCACTTGTCATGCAACATATCCATAAATCCACTTGACTTATATTGACTGACCAATTCTGATATATTTGATGTCAGAGGAGAGTTTGGGGGAAGACCAATACCATATCCTAGATAAACAAAAAATGAAAAGTGTTGGTCTGTAATTACAAATAACAAAGATGTGCAATAGCACTGCTTAATGAATATCTGCAATTGGTGCTTGAAATTAAATGGGGAAAATGCTACAGTACAAGTTGAATAAAAAAAGTTATAATTTTGAATGTGACAATGTTAACAGTTTTTAGCAAACAGTTAAAGGACATTGGAAAAAAATATATACAGATCTCTCTCCCTCTCCCTCTCTCCCTTAAACACACAACAGCAAAGGGATTTTGTTACTATGACGATACCATTAGAAATCAAGAACAGTGAAGAGCAGGAAATTATTGTATTGAACAATCATTTTATTTTGCTCATTGGTAACTGTAGTCAAGCAATGGAGAGGGCTGAAGGTCCCAGTATGTTTTCTTAAAAAAAAAAAAAAAACGTATTGGGTTGTATTGCATGTAACCTCTGAATACTATTTAAGGTTATCTATCATTAATAATTATGCAAGATTAGCTAGTAATGGATGAAACTAATCAGAAAAGAGCACTTTAATTTGACACAGTATTGTAGCAATACTTTACACAAAAGTGACCTTTAACGATTGGTTATTATAATGCAGAAGATTTGCATAAGTTATTGTACGCATTAGAGAAATTAATCGCTATTTACAGGGTAGATTTTGCCTCTCAGCAAGAAAACTAGTAACCTTCAGTGTGTGTAGTCTTAGAAATATTTTGGTTAGCGTCTGGATACTAAAAAACCTTAAGTCAGGGTTTTGAAGCATTGTTTTTTGTATGCAAGCTGACATATTCCCTCTTTGTTGCACTGGCTCTTCCTGACGATAATGTTACACACTATTCAAGTACAGTATTCAAGGGCACAGATTCTTTTTTTTAACGACATCTCTGAAGAGCATAAAGAAGCAAACGTGTTCAAATTTAGATTAGTAACGTTAAACATAATTATCTCTTTACATATTATTATATTTCTAGCCGTATCAAATTAGCAGTATGTGTGGTAATAGAACAATCATTTGCCAATTATATAAGAGTTTAATATAGGTTCTATACTTTATTCTAAAGTTACGGTCATATATTTTCGAGTTGCAGAAAACAATACTTCACAATAATTGCCTTGGGATTTTTTATACGTACTTTTTACCAGCATTGATTAATCCACTAAATGATAAAAAAAATACTTTACTTTTATATTTCAATTTTCTTATTTTTATCTGTTATACAATACATTATGATTTTATCAATTTACCTCTGTATTGCTGTAAAATTCAATAAATGTTAAATTAGAAAGAGGTTGCAGACAAAATGAAAAATGCAGTTGAACTTTGAGAAACTATATGCTGCATGCACCATTGGGGGAATTGTATATGTATTCATTTATTTGATGGATTTTCTTGCCTCAAATTGTTTTCCATTGGGAAAGTCTCTCCATACACACCTGCATCAGTGTGAAAATTGGTGACTGTGAGATGCAGCTTCTTAACCTTATTGTAATTGACTCAATGTACTGTGCCAAAGCAAATCAACACCTGCTATGAATACCATGTAAACAGGACTTGTTGGTTACATAAACGAGATGTATTTGCCTTGACTTATAATTAAAAAATACTTTTTTAGTTTTAAATGGAGAGAGAGAGAGAGAGAGAGAGAGAGATGAGAGAGAGATACATGAGAGAGAGTGGGAGGGGCTAGTAGAGGAGAGTGAAAGACTGGGGATAGTGGGGGAACAGAGAGGAGTGAGAAGAAGCGGGTGAGGGGGATACAAAGGGAGTGAGAGCAAGGATGAGAGAGAGGGTGAAGGGCAGTGAAAGGAATGGGAGAGGGGGTGTGAGAGGGTAATAGAGAGAGAGAGAGAGAGAGAGAGAGAGAGAGAGAGAGAGAGAGAGAGAGAGAGAGAGAGAGAGAGAGAGAGAGAGAGAGAGAGAGAGAGAGAGAGAGAGAGAGAGAGAGAGAGAGAGAGAGAGAGAGAGAGATGGGAAACAGAGGAACTCCTTTGCTGATCCTTATCTTGGTTGTATCTTCATGTAATCTAATGTTTGATGTAGTATTCTCAGAAATGTTCCTTATAAAATAAATGTACACTTCTTAAAGTCTTTGTCTTCTTAATGTATTTAATACTGCTAATGTGTAGACAGAATAACATGTTTTTTCATAATTTACAAGTCCTAAAATGAGAAATCGCTTATTGTACAAGTTGGATGTGGTATCCACTGCGAAATCCTGCACTCTCAAGGCGGGGCAAAGTTTAAGATCTATTGGAGCCGATTAGTGAGTTAGGAAGTAGGCTCATTAATCATCTGTGTCTCCATTCTTAAGGATGAGAATAACTAAGGCATTACGCCACTGTTCTGTTGTGTTTCTATTCTTCAAGCCGCATATTAAGAGTTTTGGAAAAATGTTCTCTGCTTTTTCCACAGCTTCTTTCAAGATTTCCAATTTAATTCTATTTTCGCCAGGGACCTTCTGATTCTTCACGGATTTTATTGCCTATTCTTCTGCAAGAAGGTACATTACTGGTGGTTTCTTCTTGCTCTTCGCCTGCTGGATTATGCACTGTTGTATTGTAATGTCCGCCATATAATCCGCAGATTATGTGTTGTTAAAAGTGAGCAAATAGGGCTCTGTGGATTACCTACTTCCGCAGGTTATGTGCATTTTTTCCCCCAACAAAGTTATTTACCTCAGCCCACAAGGCTGATTGGACAGCTGCATTTTATGGTTTTGCACCAATGACATGCTGGGTCTTTGATTGCAGATTCCAGAATCACTACAGCATTTACAGTAGAGTATTTCTGGGGAATGTGGGTCTATTCTTGTCAAAAATACATTATAAAATACATTACTGGTATTTACATTATTTCCAACATGTCAGGAAAATGAAAACGTGCAAGATTTATACCACTGAATTTAAAGTTGTAAAAAAGGTGGAAGAGGTCAGAAATCGTGAAGCGGAAAAGTTATTTGGAGTGGACGAAAGCAAACATTTGTCTTTGGAGACAGAACAAAGACCTGCTTGCAAAAGCAGAAAAACAGTGACGAACACAACGCCACGGACTCCCAGCCTGGCAGATCTTAGAAGAAAACCTTTTTAGATGGATCACTGTTCAACGATTAGCTGGTCTCCTAATCACCAATGTGAAGATTCAGATCAAGGCTCAAATAATACGTCAAGAAATGGGACTGCAAAGTTTTCCATGCCCATGTGGTGTATTATTGTTGTACTGTGTCTCAAAAATATAAGGATCCGCCACAGAACAACCGGTCAAAGGCTTCCGTCGACTGGGAAAAGAAGGCAAAGCCTTTTCTGAAATTTACAAAGATGCTGTCAAGAGATGTAATTATAGTCGTATTCAAAATATAAACATGGACGAGGTATCGCTTGGTTTTGATTGCCTTCCAAGCCATGCTGGTGATGCTTGTGGAAGTAGCACTATTTCCATTAAAACAACAGGCCATGAAAAATCAAACTATACTGTTGTTTTGGCATGCTCTGCTGGTGGAGAAAAGATGGATTCTCTGATTATTTTTCAAAGGAAAACTATATCCAAAGAAGAGTTTCCTAAAGGTGTTATAGTTGAAGCAAACGAAAATGGTTGGACGAACGTGAGTATTATGACAAAGCAGCGTTTTTTTAATCTAAAGGTCTCTTAATAATGGACTCTATGGGTAGGGTGACCACCCGTCCCCCTTTTGCCGGGACAGTCCCGGTTTTTCGGTTGCTGTCCCGGTTTCCTGTGTGTCCCGGAAATGTCCCGGTTTTTCCCCGTGTGTTCCCGTTTTTTTTTTAATGTCCGTGGCGGTGCGCGAGTAATTAGCTGCAGTGCGCGAGTGAGCGGCGGCGCGGAGGAGGAGACTGCAGCAGCCCGGCGGTGAGTATTTTTTTTAATGCCAGGGGTTGGGCTTCTCCTGTAGAAACATGCTGGGCCTTGCTGATTGGAGGATGAAGGCCCGGCATTGAACAAAGTCCCGCCCCCGGCATTTGCTACCTTGGCCAATCCCCTGCATCCCGGCATTAAGCCCACCCACGGCATCATCGTTCTCCAAGTCCCGGCATGTGGGAATGGAAAGGAAGGGTGCCTTGAGGCAGGGGGCAGGGGGCAGGGCCGGTGTGCCTGGGGGTGGGCAGGGACAGGGTGCCTTGGGGCGGGGGGCAGGGCCAGGATGCCTTGTGGCAGGGCCAGGGTGCCTGGGAGCGGGACTTCCGCTTCCTGCTGCAGAGCACATGTGGTGTGTGTCTCTGCCCGCTCCTGGCTCCTTTGCGCGGTGTCTCCCCCCCTCTGCCCGCCCGGGGTGATAGGAGGTGGGTTTTTCTTCCTTTGCCTCCTGTCCTGGTGCTCCGGTCCCCTTGGTGCTGGAGATGGGCGCGGGCAGTGGTGGCTGCGCGGTGTCCCCCCATTCTGTCCAGGGATCCCGTGGCTGCCCGCCGGGGGAGGGGAGAGGGGGGTGGGCGGCAGTTTGTACCTTTGCGTCCTGGGCCCGGCGCTCCCATCTACCCCCCCCCCCCTTGGTGCGGGAGATGATCGCGGGCGCAGGGGTGGGTGCAGGGGGAGGCGGGGAGCCGCCTGCTCGTGGCTGCCTCTGTCAGTACTCCAGTGTGTGTGTGTGTGTGTGTGTGTGTGTGTGTGTGTGTGTGTGTGTGTGTGTGTGTGTGTGTGTGTGTGTGTGTACCAATGTGTGTATGTGTACCGGGGTGTGTGTGTGTGTGTGTAGCAGTGTGTGTGTGTGTGTAGCAGTGTGTGTGTACAAGTGTGTGTGTGTACCAGTGTGTGTATGTGTACCAGTATGTGTACCAGTATGTGTACCAGTATGTGTGTGTGTGTGTGTGTGTGTGTGTGTACCAGTGTGTGTGTACCAGTGTGTGTGTGTACACCAGTGTGTGTGTGTGTTTACCAGTTTGTGTGTGAGTGTACCAGTGTGTGTGTGTGTGTGTACCAGTGTGTGTGTGTACCAGTGTGTGTGTGTGTGTGTACCAGTGTGTGTACCAGTGTGTGTGTGTGTGTGTGTGTGTGTGTGTGTGTGTGTGTACCAGTGTGTTTATCAGTGTGTGTGTACCAGTGTGTGTACCAGTGTGTGTGTGTGTGTGTGTACCAGTGTGTGTGTGTGTACCAGTGTGTTTCTACCAGTGTGTGTGTGTACCAGTGTGTGTGTGTACCAGTGTGTGTGTGTGTGTACCAGTGTGTGTGTGTACCAGTGTGTGTGTGTACCAGTGTGTGTGTGTGTACCAGTGTGTGTGTGTGTACCAGTGTGTGTGTGTGAGTGTACCAGTGTGTGTGTGTGTGTACCAGTGTGTGTGTGTGTGTGTGTGTGTATGTGTGTGTGTACCAGTGTGTGTGTGTGTGTGTGTGTGTGTACCAGAGTGTGTGTGTACCAGTGTGTGTGTACCAGTGTGTGTGTGTGTGTGTATGTGTGTACCAGTGTGTGTGTGTGTACCAGTGTGTGTGTGTACCAGTATGTGTGTGTACCAGTATGTGTGTCTCCCTCATCCCCTGTGTCCCCGTCTCCCCCTCTGTCCCTGTCTCCCTCTCTCTGTCCCTGTCTCCCTCTCTCCCTCCCTGTCTCCCTCTCTCCCTCCCTGTCTCCCTCCCTGTTTCCCTGTCTCCCTCCCTGTCTCCCTCCCTGTCTCCCTCCCTGTCTTCCTCTCTCCCTCCATGTCTCCCTCCCTGTCTCCCTGTCCCTCCCTGTCTCTCTCCCTCTCCCACCCTGTGTCTCTCTCTCTCCCTCCCTGCGTCTCTCTCTCTCCCTCCCTGTGTCTCTCTCTCTCCCTCCCTGTGTCTCTCTCTCTCTCCCTCAGTGTCTCTCTCTCTCCCTCCCTGTGTCTCTCTCTCTCCCTCCCTGTGTCTCTCTCTCTCCCTCCCTGTGTCTCTCTCTCTCCCTCCCTGTGTCTCTCTCTCCCTCTCCCTCCCCGTCTCCCTCTCTCTCTCTCTCCCTCTCCCTCCCCGTCTCTCTCTCTCTCTCCCTCCCTCTCCCTCCCCGTCTCTCTCTCTCATCTTAACTGCCGTATACCTACACCGAAGTAACCTACCCTGCTTTCTTCCAGATCTGACTCAAGTTTTACGCGGGAGACATCGGAAGACAGGTAGGGAACACCTCCCCTCCAGTATAGTACCTTGAGGGTCTGCGGATTAGGTAAGATCCCAGGCGGGATTGCTGCTTTAGAAATTGTGAAGAGGGGGCATCCTGACACTGGTTAATGGGTACAGAATCATTCACATCTGGGTTTTTTTTGGTTCGATTAGTGAGGTACACGCACACGCACGTAACAAGGACTAATGGTAGTAAAGTATAAGTGTACTACAATAAAAAAAAAATGTCCCGGTTTTTAATTTTCAAAATCTGGTCACCCTATCTATGGGGTTGTTCACTAAACTTTGATAAGTGCATTAAAGCTGATTAAGCGCCCTTTTAGAGCGATATTGCATGTGTACAGGTGCACTGACGAGTATTCTGAAACTTGCCTTAAACTTGCCTAGAAAATCTGGGGCTATCACCAACAAGACCCAGGCACATGCTGGGTAAATGTTGCAACATTTCAGTGACATTTCTGCAGAGACTAATGGCCCATCGGATTAACACAGCAGGGGTCCCTGGCAGTCCCATTCAGTTTGAATGGGACTGCCAGGGACCCCGCTGTTATTCCGATGGGCCATTAGTCTGTCTGCAGAAATGTCACTGAAATGTTGCAGCATGTACCTACTGTAGCATGTACCTGGGTCTTGTTGGTGATTGCCCCAGATTTGTTTTAGAATACTCGTCAGTACTACAGTAGCTATTCACATTAAAAAAACACGTCATTTTCACACTAAAATGGCTTTTTAATGAGCTATAACACTAGATATAACAAGAAATGTGGTAGTTGAAAAAATGCCCAAACTTGAATTTTTTGCCAGCAACTACTATTCACTATACACTGATATGCATATCGTACTAAAAAACTTGCATTCTTTTCTTGCAACCCAAATGGTGTCGAGATCAGAATTGTGATTTGAATATCAAGGAGATTCATTTATATTTACTGCATAGGATTGATACCCCGGTGTATCCGGGGTTTTACGGGGATCTCCGGAGACCTCGGATTCTATCCTATTTAATAAAAATAAAATTACAGCCAGTTTCATTACCTTAGTGGCTAACCACTAAGGCAATGAAAGGTTTAAATGGCAGGAACTGATTTGTTGTTGGTAAAGGAGGTGGGTGAAGTTGGTAGTTGTCCCAGACTGCGTGTTTAGACTTTGCGGGAGATTTGCAGTAGAAGTTAACCCCTTCAGTACCTTAGCAATTACAACTGTTAAGTTACCTTATCTTAATAACACTGCTAAGGTAATGAAGGGATTAACCCCTCGCGTTACCCTCCCGCAAGGCCTAAACACAATCATGGGGAAAATACCACCTTCCCCCACCTCCTCTACCACCAACACCACACTGCAATGGGTAAAAGTGCTATTAGCCAAAGATGGCTAATACCACTTTTCCACATTAAAATAAAAAAACATTACAGTGCAATACAAAAATAAAAATAATATTAATAATAATAATAATAATAATAATAATAATAAATTTAGCATACAGTCTAGACAGACCTAAAGAAATGAAGCAATATCCATGTATATATTAATTCCAGCATGCGCTAATATCTGGAGAGTGTAAATCCAATAGGATTTCCTTTGGTAAATCCTTTGGATGTTATCACCCCCCTTCTAATCATGGGTCATCTGTTCAATCCAATAAAACTAAGACATTTGGGATCACTATTGTGTGTTGTCCAATTGTGATTTGACACACTTTGTGTTTCTATTCCCTGTATGATATTCCTTACATGCTCGCCCAATCGAGTTTTAAGTTTGCAGATAGTTCTACCCATGTACTGGAGTCCGCAGCTACACTCCAGTACGTAGACCACTCCTTTACTCTGGCAGGATATGTTGGACTGAATCTTATACTTCATTGATGTATTAACAGAGCTGAATTCCCTCAACAGATTCCTGCTTCCTGTTGTTTCTGCAGGTTCTATAATTGAGGCATCTAAAAAAGCCCTTAGTACTCGTACTCAGCCAACATTTCTGTCTATTAGATTTCAGAAATCTAGGTACTAACTTGTATTTTAAGTTCGGTGCCCTCGAAAAGATCACTTCAGGTTTGTCTTTAATGATGGTTTTTAATAGGTCATCTTTTTGAAGAACATACCAATGTTTTTTTTAAATTGCAGTTATTTTGTACGATTCGTCACTAAATGTCATGACGAAAGGTATAAATTCTCTATCTGACTTCAGTTCTTGTTTTTTGTCCTTATAGACTAACATACTGGCCCTGTCAATACCCTCAACTTTTTCAAGGGCTTTGTTTATAGTTCCCTATTTATACTCCTTTTCCAAGAACGTATTTTTCATAGGTAGAATTTTTCTGTCATAATCAGCTTTCCTTGAACAATTTCTTTTGAGACGCCTGAATTCACCAAAGGGTATATTCTCTGACCAGTTTCTTTTGTGACAACTGCTGGCTTTGATGTAATTGTTGCAGTTGACCTCTTTAAAGAAAGTCCTGGTATTAATCTTTCCTTTTTCTATATTAATCTCCAGGTCAAGGAACTCCAATTTAGTTTTTCTTGACACATGTAAATTTCAAGTTGTATTGATTGTGGTTAATTTCACCAAAGAAAGCATCTTCCTGGCTACCTCACCATATTATTACTATGTCATCTTTATACAGGGCCGCTTTATACATTAGGCCGACTAGGCACAGTGCCTAGGGCCTACAATATTTCACTTGAAAAAATACCTAAACAAAAAAAATCACAAAATAACAGAAAACAGCAAATTTTAATTTAAAATGCCTTCGAAGTATCGATACCTTTAAATATCGAAACAAAAGTATCGATGCTAAATATCGCTAGTATCTAAAGAAACAAACAAACAAACAATAAAATTAGCATAAGAATGAGTAAAAATATCGGACACACAGGCCTCTAGAAATAAAAGTGCCTAGGGCCTACAAAGGTCTTAAAACCACACGGTCTATATACCTCCGCAAGAGCACCAGGATTGCATCATATGGTATCCAAAAAATTGGAGTTTTTTTTTAGGCCGTATGTTTAAAATCATCATTTTCATCCAATGTGGCCACATAGGATTGGCTCTATCTTCATGCCTGGACCTTAGAAAATACATTTTCAAGGTAAGTCTTCTTATATGTTTTTGTGTGTCAATGAAGGTCTGGAATTTTGAAGGGTTATTGGTGGGGGAAAAATTGAGACCCTTACTCAGCACTGAGACGTCACTATCATCTAGTGTCACACTGCTGAGATTAAAGATCCCAATTGCTTTTATAGGCTCATTTATCTTCTCTGCCTTCTTCTTTCCCATCTACATCCTCTCTGTCTTCCTCCCTTCTTCTTACATGTGACACTGGCGACACACTTTATTCGAGCTCGGCTAGTCCCACGAATTCGGGTATACCCGGGTGTATTGAGGTTTGTGACTGTTTTCTGCCCGAGTGCATTGGGTTATTTTCCAGGCAGGGATTGAAGCATTTTATTCCCGCTGGCTGCAATACTGCACAGTATATATATATATACTGCATTACAATTCATGAATTTATGCCATCTGGTAGACACGCGAAGCATTGCAGCCTATTAAATCCTAATCATTATTATTTAACAGATCAGCCGCCCGTCAGCCAGGCATGAACCCAGGCTGGGAAGGCAAACGCAACGGGGCTTGTCAGAGGTGAGGAGCGGCGCATTCCAGGTATCTGCCAGGTACATACTGGGTATTTGCTCGAATAAAGTGTGTCGGTGCAGTGATGTTATTTCTGAGTTCTCTCTATTTTCATGGATAATACATTTGTTTCTCTCTTTGTCTGTAATTGCCCCTTCCTAGCTCTAAAAAAGGGGTTCCATAGTTTGTGTATCTTCCACCCACTCTAATGTTATCTCTTCTATCGGAATCTCTATAGTCCCAGTATCTTCTATCCCTATCCGTGTCTGGTCTACTGTATATCTAGGTTCTCTTGTGTTCTCTTGTTCACTTCTATATGAGATCTGATTATCATGGTATGGATGATGTCTAGGGCTCTGTATAGGTCTCGTTTGTGACTCTCTATGAGTCCAATCTAATTCTTTCTTTTCTCTGTGTTCCTGAATCTTATAGGATGTATTTATTAAATGAACACAACTGAAACTGATTGAGTTGTATATATATTGGTCAATTAATTAATTATATCTGTTTACCAAGTGTAAACTGGTAGAGTATGGTCTGGTGGTACAATACAAATACAATAAACATGTAAGGATGGTACTTATAGAGTGGTGAAATGGGGATCTCATTCTCTATGCCTAAGGAGTACACACCCATTATATTATATATATATATATATATATATATATATATATATATATATATATATAAATATATATATATATATATATAAAACATGTTATTACATAAGATGAGAAAAAAAGGTGTTAACTGTTAATCCAACTAGAAATTACTGATTAATATAGTTTAGTCAAATATATACAGTATAGACACTAGGAGACAGATCAGATGGCACAGTTGTACTGTATATGGCGGATAACCTAGATAATTACTAAAGTACCCAAGAATTTAAGTAGGGAAGGCTGTTAAGTGCAACTGGTTGACTGATATAAAATTATAGATCATATAATGTAGTTTATACTGGTGTAGAGAAAGTTGAGACAGGTCAGATAATGGTAGTCAATACTGCCAACCAACTGTAAATAGCTATACATGTAAAAACTGGCAGAATAGAGACATCACAGATGGTATTAATGGATTTAAGCCTTGGAGTAAATTTGATCTGGATCCCAGAAGTTTGGGGGTATTGGGATTTCATTAATCCGAACTCGCTAATTTCTATTATATATGTTGATAATATGCAATTGTAGTGAATGCAATTGTTGGCTGATTATTGATTATTCTAGTGCTTTTAAAACCCGTATTCATCTTCATTAATGTGTGCCCATGAAATATTCATGCAGTGAAAATTTCTGTACTATATAAGACACCAGAGTGATGTGTTTCTAATTTCTCATTTTTATTTTAATTGAGTACAGTATGATTAGCTTTCAGTATACAGTATATACTGATTTAAAATAACATTATAACTACAAATATACTTTATTTTAATTGTTAGTTTACTTAGTGTGAAAAAAACTTGAATTCTAATATACTGTACAGAATTCCACTTCAGAGAAAATCATGAAGAATTATTAATTTACTGTATGAATAGATTAATGAATCAACAAGTGGAATTTCTGGTATACCAGTATGACAATAAAGCCTGTAATGCATGTCAATTGTCTTTTTAAAACAATGCTGCAGGTAAGTAAAACAATAAAAACTATTATTCTAATGGGTTATTTATTACATAACACGCCTAAAAATGTCTTTGATAATTTTCTTAGTGTTCTTGTGCAGAAAATATAATTAAGACAGAAAGATTAAACAAAAATATACCTTCAATTGCAAATGGTTTTCCAACTGTCAGTAGCTTGCAGTCAGCATCTATTGACACCTCGTAATCCAAGAGTGCTTTATCCATGATGAAAGCATCCAATGTTTCTGGATCATTTCTGTATACAAAATAAAAGTATGGTATGAAAGAATAGAAATTGGAGGCAGCAAAATATTAAATGTGTACATTAAAGTAGTGTTTGTTAGCTGCACTCCAAAGTACTGTACATACAGTGTATTACATAATCTACTGATTATTACTACAAAGTAACAGCACATACTGTACAGTAGCTTCTCTCTAATGCCCTTTACAGCTCTTATAATGCTAGTAAAAATTCTAATATAGTGGGTAAACATTTTCCTCTTGATTAGTATTGTGGCTAATAGGTCAGTGATGCAAATGCTACACAAAATAATCATGCCATACTGTATATGGCTCTCTTAGTAAAGTGAGCTTTCTGGGTTAGCAACATGTCTTGAAAGAGAATAGTATTGCACTTGGTTTTGGACCTTACCAACACACATGACATTTTGCTTTTCAATTTACTGAACTCTATTTATATTGACAATATTGCTATTTAACCTCGATCGTGATTGCCTTCTTTGGGGATTCATACTTTTTAGACTTTTCTATGTTTAGACAAGTGATTAAACTTGTGGTCCACTTTCATATAAAATAAAGATCTTTGTTTATTTGGTTCTCAAATCTCCCATCCGGCCCTGGGCAAGACCATGTTTTTGATATCACAAACCAAATGCAAAGGAGGCGCTTTCCCTTGTGTTCAAATGTCCTGTTTAAATCTAAAACCTTGTGTGGCAATGGTCCTCAAGGGGATGTATGATAATCATTGGCTTATACATTTAATGACCATAATAGGGTTTATATGACTTTCTAGGTGTGTAACAGGGACGTATCCCTGTTAAAAGAAACTTGCCTCTAATCCAGTAGTGTGCTGGTTAATAGCATTGTAAACACAGGGATATGCTGCACGCCAAATTTGACAAATGAAATACATACAGTTTACCGGTGCTGCTGGTTCAAGGAGTACCTGTCAAAAATATTCCAAGGCAATACTCATGAAAAAGGGAATCCAACGCTCTACGGATTTGTAGCAAACTAATTTATTGTGCCACACAACATTTTGACCTAAATAGGTCTTTCTCAAGTGACTAGGCACTTGAGAAAGACCTATTTAGGTCAAAACATTGGGTGGCGCAATAAATTAGTTTGATACAAATCTGTAGAGTGTTGGATTCCCTTTTTCCTGGTTAATACTGTAGTGCCGACGAGTATTCTAAAAAAAACCTGGGGCAATTACCAACAAGACCCAGGTACATGCTGGGTACATGCTGCAACATTCCAATGACATTTCTGCAGACAGACTAATGGCCCATCGGATTAACAGTGGGGGTCCATGGCAGTCCCATTCAAACTGAATGGGACTGGCAGGGATCCCTGCTGTGTTAATCCGATGGGCCATTAGTCTCTGCAGAAATGTCACTTAAATGTTGCAGCATGTACCCAGCATGTACCTGAGTCATGTTGGTGATAGCCCCAGATTTGTCCCAGATTTTCTAGGCAAGTTTAAGGCAAGTTTTAGAATACTCTTCGGTGCACCTGTAGCATACCAGCAATTAACCAAATCCACCGGGCTGATTAGAGCTCTCTCAGAAATAGCCTGTTCTGAGACAGGAAGGAGGATTCCTGAGCTCACAATTGGAGCTGACTCCGGAAGGACAAACCAAGGATTCCCTAGTTCACAACTGGGCTGACCTGGCGAACAACAGATGTCTTGAGCTGCAGGCTGACAGCAAGACAAAGGGGACACGATTTCTAAACCTGGATCCTGACTTTGCTATAGAACACAAGGATGCGGACCCAGGAGAGTTGAGAGGCCTTCTCCTTCTGCTACAAGATATATATAAGACTTTCTTATGGGATTGTTGTATATCTGTATATATGTATATATTTTTGGACTGTGTAACAGGGGACTTATCCCTGTTCACAATTGTGCCTCTAATCCAGCAGTGTGGTGGTTAACTGCTGGTAGGCAATTAACTAACACCACCTGGCTGATTACAGGGGTTAGAAAAAGCCTGCCTCTGAGACAGGAAGTGAGACTCCTTAGTCCACAACTGGGCTGAACAAGGAGACAGGCGTCTTGAGCCTGCCAAAAGAGACTGCAAGCTGACAACAAGACACAGGGGATAATACTTCTATACCTGGATCCTGACATTGCCTTATCACAGACGGGTGTGGACACCAGGAGAACAGAGAAGCCTTCCCCTACAGCAACCCAGCTAACAGATAAGACTTTTCTTTTAAGACTATTATCTATGTCTATCTAAGTATATGAATGTCTCTATGATTTGGGCTGGTGAATCGCTAGGCTAACCATGCAGTTAGTGAGCTGGATCAAAAGTGTATATATACTCCAGAGTGGAGCGGATTTTGTTTGCTGATTTACATGTTTGCTGTGTTTAAAGCAACAGGCGCAATAAAGCCTTATTTTAATTTCACCTTAAAACAGTCTCCATTGCATACCTCTGAACACATCTCTTACAGGCTGGTAATTAGCTTAGCACACCACCCAGTTAAAGAGGGCTAGACTACATGTGTAGATATTCTCCAAAGCGGAGTAGGTTTTTCTTTGGCTTATTTTGAATGTTTTGCTGTGTTAAAAGGACAGGCGCAATAAAGCCTAATTTTAGTTTCACTTTAAATGGTCTCCATTGCGTACCTCTGCACACATCTCTTACAAGGTGAAATAACAGAGCTACTAAAACTGATGAAAATGTACATAGTAGATGAGGTTGAAAAAAGACATACTGTGTGTCCATCAAGTTCAAACTGTGTTAAACTTAGATGGAGATAAAGTATTCATCCTATGTGAACAATACTATATATTGATCCAGATGAATGCAAAAAAAACCCAGTGAAATATTACCAAATATCAATAGATGAAAAATAAACCATTTCCCTCGCTCCCTAGATCAACATCCTTCCCATGTTTACTTATTAGGTACGTCCCTGTATACCTTTACTTTCTAAAAAAAAGTGTAATCTTTTCTTAAAGATACTCTACTGTATCTACTGTATCTACAGCCATTTTCTGTCACAAGCAGCAGGAGATTTAGATAGGAAGACCACAGCCTAACCTAAAGCAGTATACTTAATATTATCTCCATCTGAGGTTTATATGAACTTTGTGCTTTATTGTGCTCTACTGTGCTGGACTTTTCACTTTTTTGTTTATTATTGCTATTTAGCCCCTTTAGTTGGAACTTGCTTGTACTTTAATTAGGATTGGGATTTATTTGTATATATAGGGTATAGAGAAGTACCATAGGTCTTTTTAACCTTTGGGAATGGGCCTGAGGAAGGTGTCATTACTCCGAAACTTTGCACCCCTATTTTCCCTGTTTGACCTCCTCCCACCTGCCTTCCCCTCTCTCCCCCCCCACCTCCCTGTATGGTTATTCCTTATTTCCCTCTCACTGTCCCTGTGTATTTACCCTTCACCATTTCACTGAGAACACCTATAGTACAATGTGCTGCTTTTGTGTTTAGAATTTTTCAAGTTATATACTGTAATTTGTGCTTTTTTTTCACTCTATTGCAGCCCATATCCATGTAGCCCATTATAAGTGGCATGACTACTGAACAACTGAAGTTTAAAAGGAAGGAACTCTTACCCTAATGGATCTTATCCTTCTTCTCTCCTCAGGTAAAAACCATCTCTAAATCATCATTGAAGCCTTTGCTGTGTGTATTATATAGTATATGCAAGTGATCCAATGCTAGGTAAAAACCATCTCTAAATCATCATTGAAGCCTTTGCTATGTGTATTATATAGTATATGCAAGTGATCCAATGCTAGGTAAAAACCATCTCTAAATCATCATTGAAGCCTTTGCTGTGTGTATTATATAGTATATGCAAGTGATCCAATGCTAGGTAAAAACCATCTCTAAATCATCATTGAAGCCTTTGCTGTGTGTATTATATAGTATATGCAAGTGATCCAATGCTAGGTAAAAACCATCTCTAAATCATCATTGAAGCCTTTTCTGTGTTTATTATATAGTATATGCAAGTGATCCAAGGCTAGGTAAAAACCATATTTGAATGCTGTTTTCTGTCTACCCCTAATCAAATTAAGTGTTGCCACCTAGGCAGGGAACACCCTGTGTAGAAAACCATTTGTTTGAATGTGCCTCAGATGTGCTAATAATATTGTCAGGTGACTTTTTAGGCCTATATAAACCCAGTCAGAACAGCTAGTCTGCTTGCAGCCCATATCCAAGTGGCCCATTATAAGTGGCATGACTACTGAACAACTGAAGTTTAAAAGGAAGTGGCCCATTATAAGTGGCATGACTACTGAACAACTGAAGTTTAAAAGGAAGTGGCCCATTATAAGTGGCATGACTACTGAACAACTGAAGTTTAAAAGGAAGTGGCCCATTATAAGTGGCATGACTACTGAACAACTGAAGTTTAAAAGGAAGTTCAAAAGAAGTGAGGAAGAAGTGGACACCCTATCTGGCCCTGATTCCTGCATTTGAACTACGCTGGAAAGGAGGATATCATCAATACCAGACTGCATCATTACTGCTGTGATGCTGACTTTACCATTTATATTTGCTGTGACTTCACTTCTTCTCAAATTATGCACTTCTTTTTACCAGCCTCAGTATGTCTCTAACTCTATTCATATATCTCCATCTCTCCTTCCTTCACCACTTCTCAGTTCACATGTACTCCTTTCTTACCTGCGCCCTCTGATACCACATAGCTATATCCCCTGCACTAAAAAACACCCCTACAAATCATCCTCACACATCCTTTTTCTATCCATGCTTCTCCTCCTTGCTTCTGGGGATATCTCTCCCAATCCTGGTCCCTGTCTTATTTCAACTTGCTCTCGTCCTCGCCTCCCACATTCAACTTCTACTCCTTCTGGTGTCAACCCCTCCAACCTCATACCCATCCCCTGCCACCCTCCCTTCTCTCTCCCTTTCTCCTGTGCTCTTTGGAATGCTCACTCCCTCTCTAACAAGTTCCTCTCTGTGCATGACTTCTTTCTCTCTCACTCCCTGCTTCTCTTTGCTATAACTGAGACCTGGCTCACTCAGTCTGACTCTGCTCTGGAAGCTGCCCTCTCCTACGGTGGCCTTTCCTTCTCCCACACTCCGCGCACTGATGGCAGGGGTGGAGGCGTGGGGCTCCTGCTCTCCTCTCTCTGTCGTTACCGAACCCTTCCTATTCCTCCCTCTCTTGCTTTTCCCTCCTTTGAGGCTCACACTGTCCAGATTTTCTCTCCTCTCCCTGTTCATGTGGCGGTCATCTATCGCCCACCTACCTCTACTCATCCCCCTTCTGCCTTTCTCTCTCACTTTGAATCCTGGCTCTCTTTCTTCCTCTCCTCAGACTCCCCTGTTCTTCTCCTTGGGGACTTCAATTGCCACATTGATGACCCCTCTCTCCCTTGGGCTTCCCGCTTTCTTTCTCTAACCTCTTCTTTTGGCCTTCAACAGTGGACTGCAGCCAGCATCCACAAGGATGGCCACTACTTAGACCTGGTTTTCACTAAGAACTTCTCTCTCTCTGATTTCTCCATTTCCCATTTTCATCTCTCTGACCATCACCTCATCTCATTCTCTCTATCTCGCTTCTCCCCTTCTCCACCTCCATCAACACCCCGGTTCTGCAGAAACCTGTTCTCTATTCACTTACCTGACTTTGAGTCCACTTTACGCTCCTCCCTCTCCTCTCTCAGCTCTGCTACAGACCCCGACAACCTGGTCAGGAACTACAACTCTGTCTTGTCCTCCTCTCTTGATCTACATGCCCCACTTTCTCTCTGCCGCACTCGCCCTTCTAACCCTAGACCCTGGCTAAATTCCCACACACGCATGCTGCGTTCCTCCACTCGTTCCTCTGAACGCCTCTGGAGGAAGTCTCACACTCTCGCAGACTTCCTTCACTACAAATTTATGCTATCCTGTTTCAACTCTGCCCTCTCGCAAGCTAAACAAGCCTACTTTTCTGCACTAATCAACATGCACAAGTCTAACCCACGCCGACTGTTCTCTGTCTTTGATACTCTACTCAAACCACCCTCAGCTGCCTCTCCTTCCTCCATCTCCGCTCAGGACTTTGCTGACTATTTTAAGGAAAAGGTGGAATCCATACGTCAGAACATCCCCTCTGTTTCTTCTTCCCATCCTACACCTCTTCCCAACTCTCCTCCTGCCTTCCTTGACTCTTTTTCCACTGTCTCAGAGGAGGATGTGTCGCTGTTGATCACCACTTCTCCCTCTACCACTTGCCCTCTTGACCCCATTCCCTCCCATCTCCTAAAACCTCTTGCTCCTACTATAATCCCTACGCTCACACACATTTTTAACTCCTCCCTCTGCTCTGGAACCTTTCCATCCTCCTTCAAACATGCAACAGTCATACCATTACTCAAAAACAGCAAGCTTGACCCTACCTGTCTTTCTAACTATCGACCTGTCTCCCTCCTGCCTTTTGCATCTAAACTCCTTGAACGTCTTGTATTCTGTCGCTTGCTCCATTTTCTCAACACCTATTCTCTCCTAGACCCTCTACAATCTGGCTTCCGCACTGCTCACTCCACGGAAACAGCCCTCACTAAAATAACTGACGACCTCCATGCTGCCAAAGACAGAGGTCATTACACTCTGCTCATATTACTCGACCTCTCTGCAGCATTTGACACCGTGGACCACCCTCTTCTCCTTCACATTCTCCATACTCTTGGTATTCGGAACAAAGCTCTATCCTGGATCTCATCCTACCTCTCCCATCGTACTTTCAGTGTCTCTTCTGCTAACACCTCCTCCTCCTCTATTGATCTCTCTGTGGGGGTACCCCAGGGCTCTGTCCTGGGACCTCTTCTCTTTTCTCTGTACACACTCTCTCTAGGTGACCTAATAACATCTTTTGGGTTTAAATATCACCTCTATGCTGACGACACACAAATATACTTTTCAACACCTGACCTTACACCTGCTATACAGACCAAAGTTTCTGAATGTCTCTCTGCTATATCATCCTGGATGGCCCTCCGTCGCCTTAAACTCAACATGGCTAAAACAGAGCTCCTCATACTACCTCCCAAACCTGGCCCTACTACCTCCTTCCACATTACTGTTGGAACTACGATCATCCACCCAGTAGCCCAAGCACGCTGCCTAGGGGTCACACTCGACTCCTCTCTCACATTCGCCCCTCACATTCAAAACATTTCTAAAACTTGTCGCTTTTTCCTCCGCAATATAACAAAGATACGCCCTTTCCTCTGTTGCTCGACTGCTAAAACTCTGACTCAGGCCCTCATTCTCTCCCGTCTTGATTACTGTAACCTCCTGCTGTCCGGCCTTCCTGCCTCTCACCTGTCTCCCCTACAATCTATCCTAAATGCTGCTTTCAGAATCACTCTACTCTTTCCTAGATCTGTCTCAGCATCTCCCCTCCTGAAATCCCTCTCCTGGCTTCCAATCAAATCCTGCATCTCACACTCCATTCTTCTCCTCACTTTTAAAGCTTTACACTCTTCTGCCCTTCCTTACATCTCAGCCCTAATTTCTCGCTATGCACCATCCCGACTCTTGCGTTTTGCTCAAGGATGTCTTCTTTCTACCCCCTTTTTATCTAAAGCCCTCTCCCGCCTTAAACCTTTTTCACTGACTGCCCCACACCTCTGGAAAGCCCTTCCCCTCAGTACCCGACTAGCACCCTCTCTATCCACCTTTAAGACCCACCTTAAGACACACTTGCTTAAAGAAGCATACGAATAGCACTGTGAACATTCTGAACACATGATACATAAAGCTTGGCCCCCTGCAGACGCACTTACCAGAACTCCCTCCTCCTGTCTCTGTACATGCTCCCTACCTACCAATTAGATTGTAAGCTCCTCGGGGCAGGTACTCCTCTTCCTTAATGTTACGTTTTTGTCTAAAGCACTTATTCCCATGATCTGTTATTTATATTATCTGTTATTTATTCGATTACCACATGTATTACTACTGTGAAGCGCTATGTACATTAATGGCGCTATATAAATAAAGACATACAATACAATACTCTAACCTCACATTAAATTGATTACTTTTGGCAGATCCAGTTTTAGGTTTTCTTTCCACTCGTCAGTGAGTGCCGGGAACCCCACTTTGTTTCTCCTGATATTTTTTTGAGGAATCAGGGTCTACCCATTCCCCTGTGCACCCTGCATGGTTGCTCATTAATTGCTGTTTTTGAGTGCTGTCTATCTCTATATTTTCTATTAGCAAATTATGTATCAAGAGAGGAAACATAAACCAGTTTGCCTCACTCCTTGGATCAACATCCTTCCCATGTTTACTTATTTCATACCTCCCTTTCTACCTTTACTTTCTAAAAAAAAGTCTAACCTTTTCTTAAAGATATCTACTGTATTTGCTATCAGTCTCCATAGATAATAAATTCCAAATTTTAATGGCACTGACTGTAAAGTAGACTTTATTTTGCGGCTGGTGAAATTTCCTTTCCTCCAACTTTAAGGAATGACCCCATGTGATTTGTACTTTCTATGGGATTAATAGTTTTCTTGAAAGTTCCTTGTATTGACCCAGAATATATTTGTCATATTGGATTAATTGTAAATTATTTAAATAGCTATTTACTGACATAAAAAAATGTCTACTTGACTATTCATGATTGTGTAATCCAAAAAGAATTAAAAATAAAAACTTTATTATAATTTCCTTTCTATGTAATCCCCTGACATTGCCTTTGGCCTGACTCACACATTTCTTTTTTATTATTACATAATTTATTAATCAATTAGTTCCAATATACAGGGTTATTCCCTCCTATTTCACATTTAACATTTTACCAACAATTTAACAAAGTAATTACCTTTCTTAAACAAATGTAATCCTACTTAAAGCCAGCATCGGGTTATTTTGGTTTCTTTAGCAATGAAAACATTTCTTTTCACCGCGCACTGGATTCAGGAGGTGAAGAGTTTCATCAAAGTATTTACTCTATGCTTCCTGACCTGCAGCTATATCAACTTTTAGAGCATCTTTCTCTATGTTCATGTTACTTGCATTGTGCCTAAGTCACTCTCCTATCTGCCCCTCTTGTGTCTACGATTCTCATATTCCTAATACCTCTCACTTAATGCTCCCCACTTCTAGAATACCATTCCCTTCACAATTCAACAAGCACCTCAGGACGTGCGTTACCCATTCCCAATGATTGTGTATGCTTTAATGAGCTTGTCCTGGTTTCACATTATATTTTTCTGTATGTCCTATTTTCTATTTGACATAAAGCATTGTTTAAATGGTTGATACTATATATACACACGCACACAAACACACACACAAACACACACATATACATATACATACACATACACACATACATACTCATGCATATTCTCTTACATTACAAGCATGCAGGGACCATTTAACACCTCAGGTCATAATTCACATACTGCACAGGGGGGAGGGATAGCCTTCACCCACAGATGCTTTGTTTCAGGAAAGTTTTTTGGCTAAATCAATTGTAACACCGCCTGAAGAAAAGATCATTGTGACGGTGAGGGTGTACCCAGGCCAGTAAAAAAAGGTATTATGCGCGGCTGGGTGCTCCTGAGCCATATTGGGGAATTATAGAGTAAATGGAAAAACAAACACACGCCTAGGCAAGTGAAAAAGACCCCTATAGTACCAGCACTCACTCAAATAATGTATGGTGTATGAAAAATAAAACGTAACCTTTAATGGTATATTCTAATAGATAAAAATAGGTTAAGACACAAAACACAGACAAACAACACTTATAACAACTGGTCACACAACAAATAAAATAAATATTAAACAAAACACTTCCAAACCTTAGTAATAGGAATGGTAAAACAGAGGGACAATTCGCCAGAAAATATCTGACAATTTTCCCCAGTTGAAATGATAGTGGGGGAGATAGATCAGATAAGTGGGTGTATAGTTTGTTCAGACTGGTGTGTAATGATTGTAAAACCACACACCGTATACACCATGCTGTGTAACCACATAAATTATGTGATCTTATGCATATGTGGTGCTAAGGTATATGCTGAATGGTGTAACTGCACCAATTGAAAGCAGTGAATCTTCGTATAGATACACTGTCATGCGATCTTTAGATGGTACAGCATGTAACAAAGACTTAAGATTGGCTACAACATTGCCAAGTTAGTGATGTTCACAGTACAAACAAGAAATAACGTGCAAGTCATAACTCAGGCTACTAAAAAATAAGTAATAAGTGTGTTAGCAACGCAGTTAAAATACCTGAATGGTATCAGGGTAGGCTACTATGTAGCTGGGTATACTAAATACAGTGTAGTATACTGCTGCGGCCAGCTTTATTCTAACGTTTGCCTGGAATTGTTTTCCCCTCCCCGCGTGCGCATCTTCGTAGCGCCTCGCGACCCCCGGCTGCTCACCTCGCGATCCCCAGCTGCTCCCCCTGGCTGCTCCGCATCTTCCCCTTACCCCATCAACATTCGGGGCCTTCGGGGATGCCGGGGAACCCTGGCACGGTGTGACCGGTGCCACTGTGATGCGCGGCACGCACCAGGAAACAGCCGTGAGACAGCCGCGTCTGCCCGCACTTTGCGGTGGCGGCCGCTTTAGAATAAAGGCGGCCGCCACTGTATACAACAGTGTGCTGTTGTGGTAAGAAATATATTGGGAAGACCAGCCATCAGCTTAAGGGTCCTAGAACACATAGGGACCATAAGGAATAAATCAGACACACCACTTGCCAAACATATCAATGGCTCACATGGAGGTGACATGACAAACCTGCGATTCAAAGGTATAGACCAACTACCTGAGAACATTCACAGAGGAGACTGGGATAGAGAGCTTCTCAAAAAGGAGGCAAATGGATTTATACTTTGGGCACCCTATACCCCCAGGGTCTCAATGAAGGATTCATGTTCGCCCCTTTCATTGGTTGACAACCTTATCTCCTTCAGCCCATCACTTTGGTCCAGCCTCCCACTCCCCCTCAGTTTTCTACCACATACAGAGTCCCTATGTGTAGGTGTACAGAACCACCAGGTACACCCATCACAGACATCTCACTATTATTTATTATGGATAGGGGTTTAATGGCCTCTGTCTCCCACAACATACAGTCTCTCTGTGTAGGTGTACAGAACCATGAGGTACACCTGTTGTTTGTCTGTGTTTTGTGTCTTAACCTATTTTCATCTATTAGAATATACCATTAAAGTTTACTTTTTATTTTTCATACACCATACATTATTTGAGTGAGTGCTGGTACTATAGGGGTCTTTTTCCACTTGCCTAGGCAGGTGTTTGTTTGTCCATTTACACTTTCTACCCCACTCTATAGACTGTAGCAAGAGCTCTCCTTTTTCTCCTCCCCCTCCCTACACCCACCCTCTTTCTCATAGACTTTTAGGAATTATAGAGTGCCAGCTCTGCACCCCAGTAATGGTAGTAACACTGCAATTGTATTAAAAAGTCTGTGTGTGCCCCACCAGGTATAAGGTGGCGATAATAATATCATGGATTAAATGTATGGGTTATTGTGCCTATGTTTCCCTGTAAAACGCGCAAAGGAAAAATAGTTTTAAAAAGCAGTATCTTACAGCACAGTGCATAGCGTTTAGCTAACTTCGGCTAGGAAGGTCCTAGAGCGCTGAGTTTTGCTGTGAGCGCTGCTGGGGTAAAATTATTAAAAAGGTTATGTCACAATTTTTATAAAGTTATATAAAAATTGATGAATGAAAGTCCCCCTTTTTAATTGTGTCCATATTATAGGTGGGAGGGGGTTTTCATTCAGACAGCCAGAACAGAGGAACCACCTAATTTACAAGTAACATACTTTAGAAATGTTTAGCAGGGAGCCCCGGACTTGTAAGACTTCCCGCTTACATGGTCCCAGGATGTCTGGAAAAGTCCGGAGTTAAAAAGTTTCTGACATCGTAAGGTGTTAAGCGGGAAGGGGTAAATACAAGTACCCTCATCCTAGTAGATGTCCAGATATCCGGGCGAGGTAGACAAGATGTCGCCAGGAAAGGCAGCTTGGTTTATTATGCTAAGCGGTGAAGGTGCGAACTTCGCGCATGTCCTTAGCATACTAAGAAGCCCCCTACCCGGTGCTGTAAGGTACTGGCAACCTGAGGATAGGTGGGATATTTAGTTTAGTGTTTAAATATCCTGCAGCTGATCGGGAGTTAGTTCCATCTTAGGTTCATTGTGCGGTTCAAAATTATAACATCGTAACCAAGATTTGTATCCAGCTTCTAAAGTTCGTAAGAACCAAGGACTTCCAAACCAATTCTACACGGTAGAACAAAGCAATCAGCTCCGGCGGAGATATAGGGGTTGTGAGCGGCGCCCCTAGCCAAAAACTGTTTTGCGGCTCTGTTTGTGCACAATCCCCGCTCATGGGAAATTGTGCCTAGAGACCTTGTTTCTAAAAAGTTCGTTTTGGATACAGAAGATTTTGTTTTGCCCCGTCCAAGTAAGTGTATTTTCATAATATTTTGTAAATCAAGCTGTGTATGTTCATTGTGTAAATAAATTACAATTTATTTTATCTCTTGCTTTGCTCAATCAAATGATCTGGGTAAATTGGTGTTAAGTTTGAATGGGACATCCAGGGATCTCCGCTGTGTCAATTCAATGGGCCATTAGTCTGTCTGCAGAAATGTCACAGAAATGTTGCAGCATTACTGGGAGATTACACAAGATATTCCAAGGCAAGTATTCAGATACTCGTGGCTGCATCTGTACTGCACCGACACACTTTATTCGAGCAAATACCCAGTATGTACCTGGCAGATACCTGGAATGCGCCGCTCCTCACCTCTGACAAGCCCCGTTGCGTTTGCCTTCCCAGCCTGGGTTCATGCCTGGCTGACGGGCGGCTGATCTGTTAAATGATAATGATTAGGATTTAATAGGCTGCAATGCTTCGCGTGTCTACCAGATGGCATAAATTCATGAATTGTAATGCAGTATATATATATATACTGTGCAGTATTGCAGCCAGCGGGAATAAAATGCTTCAATCCCTGCCTGGAAAATACCTCAATGCACTCGGGCAGAAAACAGTCACAAACCTCAATACACCCGGGTATACCCGAATTCGTGGGACTAGCCGAGCTCGAATAAAGTGTGTCGCCAGTGTATGTCTTGTGTTAAATGTAATGGTAAATTTAACTAGGCTCATTGTATTAACAGGAGCAGTAACATTGGCTACATCTGTGTATGTATATACATTGGCCATGATGGCTGTACACTCTAGGTTAAATCACTCAGCATAGGGGTAGGTAGTGCATGAAAAAGGTAGGTAAGGATAGTAATTGCAGATCACAGAAGTGATTCAAATACCAACATAAGGGGAAGAAGAAAAAGGTATTTATTCAGTCCATCATGTAGACATATCCTGACATTTTGGTCGCCAATGGAACTGGAAGAAGTTATATTACATAAAAAAAAGGTGATGAGGCAATTAAAAAATGAATAACGGTGAGGTACATAGGTATTTGTACTGTACATGTACTGTATAAAAGAATAGTGAAGACTAGAGCTGTTCAAAAAAATTACAACAAAATTAGTTAGTATTAGTGTAGATGAACGTTTTTGCCCTTAATAGAACATTTAACAAGTTGAAACAAAGTCCTTAGAAACCCTCTCCCAGTGTGAAAATAACATTAACATATAAACATAAAAAAAAGACAAACAGAAGCCAATCATGAAAGGTGAATTTTCAATGAAACTATGAACCGTATGATACGAAGATAGTAAAAATAGGCAACAAGCAAGCTGCTAGAAAAACTCCGTAAACATCCATAAATTTATTTTAGAGATGAGTGGTACAAGTTGGACTGTACAGACGTTTCATATCTCCAGTCACTGTTAATATCTACTGTACACCCCTGGGTGACCAGTCAGCTGGCACATACAGTAGGTACTGTGATGGAAAAAGCAAAAAAAGGTACTGACAAGATATACAAGTATGTAACTGTCTCATCTGAGAAAAGATTGCATAAAAGAAGAAATCTGCACACTCCTATGTGTGAGTAGCCCCTCTATAGTGGAGTGTCATAATGATCATGGGAGAAGAAGCATATTTATTGCTGAGCATGGCAAAGTTGGGCAGGTATACATATGTAGTACTCAATAACTTATAGGGAGAATGGATATTCTCTATATCACTGTGTTAAGAGGTACACATGTAGCAGATATTATTGGAAAAATCAAAGAAGATTGGACCAGACATAGTTGAAAAAAGAAAAAACGTACTGAATCCTCATGGTATGCAATAAGCAAAGTTGATTCTTTAATGTTGATTCCATTCAGTATTTACAGAAGGTAATAATAGTAGTTACTGTAAACATATTGCATCTTTTAGTTCAGACACATATTCACCTATCAGTAAACAAATAGCAAGATTTTAGGGCCCATAAGGCCTGAGAAAGGGACTGTGGGTCCTGAAACATCACAATTTTTTTACTGATAGGTGAGTATGTATATGAAATACGGTATATGATGTTACAGTATATGCCGTTTAGCCACAATTTTTACCTCCTGTAAATACTGAAAAAAATCAACATTAAAGAAAAAACTTTGCTAAATACAGTACATACCATGCGGTTTCAATATGTTTTTTCTCTTTTCCAATATGTTTGCATGTGTATGCATGTTTGGAGTGCTGATCCCATTTTTTTAATTGTTTCATAACTATATGCCCAGTTAGGGTGGCATAGGATCAGAGCCCCTACATGCCATTATACTGAATGAAGAGTAGGATCTGGTATTTTCAGTTTCTTTTCTCTTTTTTTTTGTTGCAGATGGTATTGTACCCATTATCACACAATATTGAGTTACTGGTGCCACAATGTGTATTACTTAATTTATGGAACTGCCTCTGATTTAATCATGTGCTACATTTCTATTAGTCCATAATAAATAAATATACAATGTACCAAAAGGTGGATAAGATGACTGCTCTTGAGAGAGTTAAACTTTTAGAGTATGTTAAAAAAAAAAAAATCTATCCACTCACGGCTAGAGGACACAACTAGAGAACTTGTAAATAATTGGTAAGTATAGGTAAAAGCGAGTTAAGATTAACTACAGAAAAACATACCACTGTTCAGATGGGTGAATGTATGTCTGACTTTAATGCTCATGCCAGTAACACAGCCAAAGCATTTACAATATTTCTACAATAGGTTTAAGAAGCAAACATTTATTTGTTGATTGGTGCATTTGTCGACAGGATCAGTAGGAATAAGCATGTCCTTTAGGTTTATCCCTCTCTTGTAGCCAAACATGGGTTTATGCTGAATTTGTATGAGGGAGGAGGAGCGGCTCAGTGAGTAAAGACACAGACTGGCACTGAATTTGAAGTCCAGCAAACCTGGTTCAATTCCGGTGTCAGCTCGTTTTGACCTTGGGCAAGTCACTGTGCCTCAGGCACCAAAAACATAGATTGTAAGCTCTACAGGGCAGGGACTGTGCCTGCAAAATGTCTCTGTAAAGCACTACATAAAAGTAGCAGCGCTATACAAGAACATACTATTATTATTATTTTGGTTTGTAAACAATCATCCATGGCAAAAATGCCCCAAAGTTTGTCTACAGCTTGTTTGATTTTTGGAGAAATGTTGAATACATGTTAGTTCTGAATCTTCTTTTCAATGTGGGTTGCACTTATAAAGAAAATGGATAAACTGCGAGATTGGTTGGGATAATGAACTCCAATATGATCGGTCAACCTGGAGGGCCCTGAAGGGATATATTTATCTTAGAAAGCATGTACAGAATATGTCCAATAGGAGGAGTCTGAGTCAAAAATGTATGTGCATTTGCATCAATGGAGGAGATGTTAAGTGCCATAAATATATTGTCAATTTCTGTTTTGGATACTGGAGAGATATGGGGTAATTTTTAAGGTTTTAGCAGGCTCCCAGCGGCGGAGGCTTAGGCCTTCTGTGAGCCACAGGTAAAGACAGAACGCGTAGTTCCCTTAGTTAAGGGGAAAGGGATATACAGTTATGTCAAGAAATGTAAGGAATCCGGGTACACGCCGCTCTCGGCGCTGCCCCTCCTTACCTCGCCGTCCGGCCACGGGGCCCTCTGCCCCTGCTCCTCACAGCAGAGGATGGATCGTGTACCAAAATAAATTAAAGTTACAGTTAAATAATGAATATGGGCTTAAAGTGCAGTCTATCAGCTTTAATTTGAGGGTATTCACATTCAAATTGGAGGAAGAGTTTAGGAATTACATCCTTTTAATATGTAGCCCCCTCTTTTTCAAGGGACCAAAAGTAATTGGACTATTGACTCAAAAGCTGTTTCATGGACAGGTGTGGGCTATTCCTTTGTTATTTCATCATCAATTAAGCAGCTAAATGGTCTGGAGTTGATTCCAGGTATGGCATTCGCATTTGGAAGCTGTTGCTGTGAACCCACAACATGCGGTCAAAGGAGCTCTCAATGCAAGTGAAACAGGGCATCCTTAGGCTGGAAAAAAAAAGAAAATCCATCAGAGAGATAGCATGAACATTAGGAGTGGCCAAATCAACAGTTTTTGATACATTCTGAGAAAAAAAGAATGCACTGGTGAGCTCTGCAACACAAAAAGGCCTGGAATTCCACGGAAGACAGCAGTGGTGGATGATCATAGGATCTTTTCCATGGTAAAGAAAAAGCCCCTTCACAACATCCAGTCAAGTGAAGAACACTCTCCAGGAGGTAGGCATATCATTATCCAAGTCTACCATAAAGAGAAGACTTCACGAGAGCAAATATAGAGGGTTCACCACAAGGTGCAAACCATTCATAAGCCTCAAGAATAGAAAGGCAAGATTAGACTTTGCCAAACAATATCTAAAAAAGCCAGCCCAGTTCAGGAACATCATTCTTTGAACAGATGAAACTAAGATCAGCCTGTACCAGAATGATGGGAAGAAAAGAGTATGGAGAAGGCTTGGAACGGCTCATGATCCGAAGCATACCACATAATCTGTAAAACACGGTGGAGGCAGTATGATAGCATGGGCATGCATGGCTTACAATGGCACTGGGTCACTAGTGTTTATTGATGATGTGACAGAAGACAGAAGCAGCCGGATGAATTCTGAATTCTATATAATATATATATATATATATATATATATATATATATATGTGTGTGTGTGTGTGTGTGTGTGTGTGTGTGTGTGTGTGTGTGTGTGTGTGTGTGTGTGTGTGTGTGTGTGTGTGTGTGTGTGTGTGTGTGTGTGTGTGTGTGTGTGTATATATATATACCAGTTTTAAATGCTTGTGACGGGAGACGCACTTAATAACACATTTATATTTCGTGGATCCTGATTGAGCAGAACAGGTTGAGCAAAATAAACTGAGATTTATTCCCTTGATAGGCAAACAGAATAAACTTAATAATTGCACTTACGGGTAGAGGAACAGAGGATAATGTCCAGAAAGGTGCAAAGCACCAGAAGATTGTCTTTTAAACACAATATATATATATATACATGCTGTGACCATGCAGCAAGCTTAAGCCTATAGGGAACCATGTTAAAAATGGTTTTTGAAGCAAAAAGTGGCACTGTTTGCTCATTTGCATGTCATTTCCCAGAATCCCTTGCTGCAGTGGAAGTGCTGTGTGCTGGGTGATAATGGTGAAAGGCGGGGTTGCAGACCTGCCTAAGACATGCAGATGAGCATACAGTTGTATTTATAGTTGTATTTACATTTGCATATATATATTTATATATATATACAGTGCTCGACAAACCCGGTCGCCAACTCGCCAGCTGCGATCGGATATTGGCTCGTGGCCAGTAACTTTTCCACTACTCTGCAAAATAAAATCCCCTGCTCGAAAAAAAAAAAAAAATCCCCTGCTCAAAAAAAAAAAAAAAATCCCTTTAGCTGATAGCTGATTGGCTGTGAGCGGGATGGAGTTGCCAGGACTTCAAACCACCTTTCCTTCTCGGGTAAGTAATGATGGGGGGGAGGGGGTGTGCGCGTGTGTCTGCTGCTGCTCCTCCTCCTCTATATATCCTTCTGTACAATTGTGCCAGCTCCTGTCATTTACAAGACCTGCACTGATCCGGTCATGGAGGATTTTGAACAGGTACTTGAGGTGGGGGGAATTTAATGCACTTTAAAATATTTATATATACACTGATACATCCTGCCCCCGGTCCCTGGTGCTCTCGCTGTCTGCGCGGGTCGGGAGATACCGCCCCCCCCCCCTCCGGCACTCTCCCACCCCCCCCCCCCTCCGGCACTCTCCCGCTGTCTGCGCAGGTCAGGAGATACCGCCCCCCCCCCCTCCGGTGCTCTCCCGCTGTGCGCGCGGGTCTGGAGATACACCCCCCCCCCCCTCTGGCACTCTCCCCCCATTCTGGCACTCTCCCCCCTCTGGCACTCTCCCGCTGTGCGCGCGGGTCTGGAGATACACCCCCCCCCCCCTCCGGCGCTCTCCCGCTGTGCGTGCGGGTCTGGAGATACACACCCCCCCTGGCGCTCTCCCGCTGTGCGCGCGGGTCTGGAGATACCGCCCCCCCCCCCGGCGCTCTCCCGCTGTGCGCGCGGGTCTGTAGATACCGCCCCCCCCTCCGGCGCTCTCCCGCTGTGCGCGCGGGTTGGGAGATACCGCCCCCCCCCTCCGGCACTCTCCCCCTCCCTCCGGCACTCTCCCCCCCCCCCCTCCGGCACTCTCCCGCTGTCTGCGCGGGTCGGGAGATACCGCCCCCCCCCTCCGGTGCTCTCCCGCTGTGCGCGCGGGTCTGGAGATACACCCCCCCCCTCTGGCACTCTCCCCCCATTCTGGCACTCTCCCCCTCTGGCACTCTACCACTGTGCGCGCGGGTCTGGAGATACACCCCCCCCCCCCTCCGGCGCTCTCCCGCTGTGCGCGCGGGTCTGGAGATACACCCCCCCCCCCCCTGGCGCTCTCCCGCTGTGCGCGCGGGTCTGGAGATACCGCCCCCCCCCCCCCGGCGCTCTCCCGCTGTGCGCGCGGGTCTGGAGATACACCCCCCCCTGGCGCTCTCCCGCTGTGCGCGCGGGTCTGGAGATACACCCCCCCCCTGGCGCTCTCCCGCTGTGCGCGCGGGTCTGGAGATACCGCCCCCCCCCCCCCCTCCGGCGCTCTCCCGCTGTGCGCGCGGGTTGGGAGATACCCCCCCCCTCCGATGCTCTCCCACTGTCCGCGCGGGTCTGGAGATACCGCCCCCCCTCCAGTGCTCTCCCGCTGTCCGCGCGGGTCTGGAGATACCGCCCCCCCTCCGGTGCTCTCCCGCTGTCCGCGCGGGTCTGGAGATACCGCCCCCCCCTCCGGTGCTCTCCCGCTGTCCGCGCGGGGCGGGAGATACCGCCCCCCCCTCCGGTGCTCTCCCGCTGTCCGCGCGGGGCGGGAGATACCGCCCCCCCCTCCGGTGCTCTCCCGCTGTCCGCGCGGGGCGGGAGATAGTATCCGGGTGTTTCTCCCCTCCCTCTATCCCCTCCAGCGCTCCTGAGATACTGTGAGGTACTGAGAAAGAGTGTGTGTATGTGTATGTGAGAGAGAGATTGAGAGAGAGAGTGTGTGTGTATGTGTATGGGGGAAAGAGACTGAGTGTGTGTGTGTGTGTGTGTGTGTGTGTGTGTGTGTGTGTGTGTGTGTGTGTGTGTGTGTGTGTGTGTGTGTGTGTGTGTGTGTGTGTGTGTGTGTGTGTGTGTGTATATATGTGTGTGTGTATATGGGGGAGAGAGAACGTGTGTGCAGGACACCAGAGGTAACCCCTCCAGTCAGTCACCCCACACCCAGTCACCCCACCCAGTCACCCAGTCAGTAATCCCACCCAGTCACCCAGTCAGTAATCCCACACAGTCACCCAGTCAGTAATCCCACCCCCACACAGTCACCCAGTCAGTAATCCCACCGCCCCACAGTCACCCAGTCAGTAATCCCACCAGTCACACAGTCAGTAATCCCACCACCCACCAGTCACAAAGTCAGTCATCCCACCCCCCACCCAGTCATCCAGTCACCCAGTCAGTAATCTCACCCAGTCAGTAATCCCACCCAGTCAGTAATCCCACCCAGTCAGTAATCCCACCCAGTCAGTAATCCCACCCAGTCACCCAGTCAGTAATCCCACCCAGTCAGTAATCCCACCCAGTCACCCAGTCAGTAATCCCACCCAGTCAGTAATCCCACCCAGTCAGTAATCTCACCCAGTCAGTAATCTCACCCAGTCAGTAATCTCACCCAGTCAGTAATCCCACCCAGTCAGTAATCTCACCAGTCAGTAATCCCACCCAGTCACCCAGTCAGTAATCTCACCCGGTCAGTAATCCCACCCAGTTACCCAGTCAGTAATCTCACCCAGTCAGTAATCACACCCAGTCAGTAATCCCACCCAGTCACCCAGTCAGTAATCTCACCCAGTCAGTAATCCCACCCAGTCAGTAATCTCACCCAGTCAGTAATCCCACCCAGTCACCCAGTCAGTAATATCACCCAGTCAGTAATCCCACCCAGTTACCCAGTCAGTAATCTCACCCAGTCAGTAATCCCACCCAGTCACCCAGTCAGTAATCTCACACAGTCAGTAATCCCACCCAGTCACCCAGTCAGTAATCTCACCCAGTCAGTAATTCCACCCCCACCCAGTCACTCAGTCAGTAATTCCACCCCCACCCAGTCACCCAGTCAGTAATTCCACCCCCACCCCGTCACCCAGTCAGTAATTCCACCCCCACCCCATCACCCAGTCAGTAATTCCACCCCCACCCAGTCACCCAGTCAGTAATTCCACCCAGTCACCCAGTCAGTAATTCCACCCAGTCACCCAGTCACCCAGTCACCCAGTCAGTAATTCCACCCAGTCACATATAACATTGCGGGTATGAGGGTACCTGGACATTGAGGGACTGCGGATCAGGTAAAATCCCAGGCGGGATTGCTGCTTTAGATATTGTGAAGAGGGGGCGTCTAGCCACTGGTTAATGGGTGCAGGAAAATAGTCACACACATACACACACACACACACACAAACACACGTAACAAGGACTAATTGTAGTAAAGTATAAATGTAATACAATAAATAAACTTATGTCAAAAAAGAATGTTTTACCAGGAATTAACTTTAAAAAAATTTAAGTGGGGCTGGGGGCGGAGCTAGGGGAGGGGCTGGGGGTGGAGCTAGGGGAGGGGCTGGGGGTGGGGCTAGGTGGCGAGTAGATTTTTTGGTTTGGCGAGTAGATTTTTGGGTAATTTGTCAAGCACTGTATATATATATATAATCAAAAAATAAATAGATGATACCGTTCTGTGGCTAACGAAATGCTTTTATTTGTGCGAGCTTTCGAGATACACTGATCTCTTCTTCCGGCGATGTTACAAGGAATGAAGCAAGGATAACTTAAAAACAGTGTCTCTTGGAATGTTATCTGTGCTTGTCCTTCCCCTGGTGTGGATGTGTTTTATGGCTAGAGGTGTCAAAGGGTAACTGAAAGCAAGTGAAGAAAAAGTGTGTATGTGTATCAGTGTGAATAAAAATGAATGGAGAGCCCACAGTATAAACAGTGCTCTACACAAGGTGTGTGTGGAGTGAGAGGGATATAAATGGTGTGGGTGGGTGTGGAAATGTGAGAGTTTGTAGCACAACTAAAAGTGTGTGTGGATACTATGTGGTCCCTATTGGTGTATATGGATGGAAAAATAAGGAGTATTAGTATGTGTGAGAGACAGCTGTGTGTGCATACATATAGCACAGTATGTACAGACATGGCCTTTAGCGCTCATGGGAAGAGAGTTCGCTAGTGTCAGTAATGACTCATAAAATTTCGATCTCTGTTTAGGCCACTGCTAAGTGTCCCGAACAGTTGCATAAATTTGTATTCATGCAACCGTCTCTCTTTCGGGGTTTTAAGATTACCTTTGAGTATGGCAACCCTCAGATCGTTCATCTTATGGCCAGAGTCAGAGAAATGTTCGCCAACAGGACTGTCTCTTGTTCCGCGTGTGATGCTGTGGCGATGCAGGTTCATTCTCTTGTTTAGCCCCTGTCCTGTCAAACCTACAGACAGAGCCAGCTATTTGAGGGACAACAGCTTCCACCCGACACACACCAAACATGCAACCATCTACAGTCAAGCCATACGATACAACCGGATATGCTCCGACACAGCAGACAGAGACCAGCGGATTAAAGCCTTGAGATCAGACTTTATAAACCGTGGATATAACCACAGAATTGTAGACCAGCAAATTCACAAAGCCACCAGAATACCAAGAAGTGATCTCCTTGAATACAAACAGAAGGAGACAAGCGACAGGGTTCCTTTGGTGGTCACATATAACCCACACCTAGGAGCCTTACGCAAGATCGCCAGGAAACTACAACCCATCCTCCAGGAAGATACAAGACTGCAACAGGTCTTCCCTGAAGCACCCTTATTATCATACAGACAACCCCATAATCTCAAGAATATTATGGTGAGGAGTAAAGTATTCAGCAGTACAACTGAATGCGGGACAAAACCATGCCAGGACCCAAGATGCAAAACCTGCGCAATGCTCTACACAGCGGACACAATACAAATACCACACAGGAATCGGGAATACAAAATCAGAGGAGGGTTCACCTCTTCCTCCAGCAATGTCGTGTACCTCATCATGTGCATGAAATGCCCAGGGGGCTGCTACTACATAGGTGAGACAGGACAGGGGCTAAACAAGAGAATTAACCTGCATCGCCACAGCATCACACGCGGAACAAGAGACAGTCCTGTTGGCGAACATTTCTCTGACTCTGGCCATAAGATGAACGATCTGAGGGTTGCCATACTCAAAGGTAATCTTAAAACCCCGAAAGAGAGACGGTTGCATGAATACAAATTTATGCAACTGTTCGGGACACTTAGCAGTGGCCTAAACAGAGATCGGAATTTTATGAGTCATTACTGACACTAGCGAACTCTCTTCCCATGAGCGCTAAAGGCCATGTCTGTACATATTGTGCTATATGTATGCACACACAGCTGTCTCTCACACATACTAATACTCCTTATTTTTCCATCCATATACACCAATAGGGACCACATACAGTAGTATCCACACACACTTTTAGTTGTGCTACAAACTCTCACATTTCCACACCCACCCACACCATTTATATCCCTCTCACTCCACACACACCTTGTGTAGAGCACTGTTTATACTGTGGGCTCTCCATTCATTTTTATTCACACTGATACACATACACACTCTTTCTTCACTTGCTTTCAGTTACCCTTTGACACCTCTAGCCATAAAACACATCCACACCAGGGGAAGGACAAGCACAGATAACATTCCAAGAGACACTGTTTTTAAGTTATCCTTGCTTCATTCATTGTAACATCGCCGGAAGAAGAGATCAGTGTATCTCGAAAGCTCGCACAAATAAAAGCATTTCGTTAGCCACAGAACGGTATCATCTATTTATTTTTTGATTATTGAAGCTCGGCTAACACGGTACTGATACCTCTACATGTATATATATACAGTCATGTGAAAAAAAAGTACACCCTCTTTGAATTCCATGGTTTTACATATCAGGACATAATATTCTAGAATATTTGTAAATTAATGCAAATGGACCAGGAAAGAAATAGAAGTTGTAAACATAACTGTTGAAGAGGGAATACTCTGCTGTTTCAGGGAAAAAGAACTCAAAATAAATTTACAATTTTAACATATTTGTAGAAAACAAAACATGTTTCACAGTGAATATATACATATATATATTGTTGTATGGTCCCAGCTCTTTGGATTCCTGAAATTTATTATTGCCAGTTTGCTGCTCCAAAATCAGGACCGATCGTACCCGAAAGTGACGTGGTCCTCTACCGGAAGTTAGCGACGCACACCGGCAGCCAGGAAGATTGTGCAGACTGTGAAGAACGGAAGATCCAAGCAAGCTACTCATGTTTAATTTTGATGTGTCCATGCTTAATGATACAAATGTAAGTGTAATACCATTTGTTCTAATACATATTCCTATTGAACAAACAATGTTGCACTAAATCGTCATCTTTGTTCTATTGAGGAACATAATGCAAAGACCCCTGTTATTCACCTGAGATTGAAGACATCTAAGACTACACAGTGTAGAAACTGCTATCTATTTGCTTGGAAAGTGTGAGTCCCCATTTTTGGCTGATACCTAGAAGTCACAACATTTTGGTACTTATTGCACAATTGTATTATTTCTTTGTTTTTAATATGGTGAAACCTGCGCTCCCCAAAGCTACAACTACAATCCGATTAGAAGAGACATTGGACCTTCTCTACATAGGGTTGAGCTGTGACTTTTTCACCCCTTTCACTACATTTTCCACTATTTAAGTTATATTCGTGCACTGTATTCACCTTTTAGTGATTATATATTTAATATTATTTATCACTGATTTCACACTCTGTATACGAGTGCCAAATAACCACTTTTTTGCACAAGATGAATACCATCTGGGGCTAAAAATAAGAAACCCAGACCAAGATTTGGGATTCTGGGCAATATTTTTATACTGTCCAAATATACAAAACAGATTATGCAATTAAGCACATTTCAGAAACAGATGCATCACTGAGACTGGTGTACTGTAGGGGGAGGTTTTTCTCTGCAGCTCCCAGGGTCAGGATTAATGCCCAGTTTCAAAGAATCCCTGTGCTTGGAGAAGTAACCTTTATGCAGACACTTGCAAGTCTAAACTGGAATAGACTGTGGGGTATCCACAAACTGTCTTAGCTGGGCCTGGCAGGGGAATTTGTTAGTTCTAGGCTCAGAACTCAGTTAGTGCTCTAGGAAGGTACTGGGTTTTTATTTTATGATTTATTTTATTTCTTAAAGGGCCAGATGCCAATTTATGTTGCCTGCTAACAAAGCCCCAAAAGTGACATTCCGGTTTCCTGCTTACACATATGAATAGAGAAAACAAATTACTATACCTAGACTAAGATATTAACAAGAAATGTGCAAAACAGCAGATAGGAGCCAGGAATGTGAACTTACTTTAGGAATGCTACTCCTTCAGAAGTTGAGGGTGCGTTGTATCTTCTCATATACTCATGCATCTCAGGAAAGCTTTTCTTCACATAGTCTTCAGAGCTACTCTCTCGAACTGTCCCAAAGCGAAATCCCTGGGAGGGATGATTCAGCTATAAAACACGGATTGAATTGTTAGTACAATGGTACTAGAGTGTTATATGGCATATGGTAATTATTTTTATACAGATTGTAATTATTGATCAACTAATAGAACCTAAGGAATGCTTGCATATTAGTATGGTTTTTTTTTTTATATCAGAGCCTTAAAGTTCATATTCAATTAAAATGCAAATACTTTGTGGGACTTAAGCTTCCATATTTCCCCACTTTCTAATGATTTATTTATTTATAAAATGTTTCACCAGTTACCTCTCATTTTCAAATCTGTCCTAGACACAGAGTATTAAGATTTGATTCTTTTATGCAACAAATATTCTTTTATGCACAGATGCAGCGGCAATTAGTCGAACATTTCACGCATTGTATACCTCGGAATACCCCTGTCATGGCACGTAATTTCTTCCAACCGTACCACCTTAAGATGCGAGTGCAGACAATGGCATTTTGGTGTTCTGGTTTTTAAACACCTGCAATTGACACAGTAGCACAGTAACACAGTACTGTACACATTACAATTCGTTCATTTCTACCACGGATATGCAAAGAATTGCACCCAAAGAAACAGAATCCATGAAATTCAAACAAAGCACCCGCGATAAACACGTGTGCATGGTGTGATTGGCCGCGTGAGTGCTGTCTGGAATACAGCAGAGCACACGGAAACGGCTCTGTGAAATGTTCGAATAACAGCCGCTGCATCTGTATTTCAAGTTAAGATAGTCACATTTTTAGTAATTTGTCACATATAATCCCTAACAATTAGCATTTTGATTTGGAAGGAAGCATTGGTTAAACTAATTATGGTATACAATTACTTTTTAAAGCGGCAATCCAGGCTTTTGTTTTTACCCAGGATTGAAACAGGGGGTCCCCGGAGCTGAACCCCATTCATTTAAGCTCCAGGGACACCCTGCTTCTGGATATACTTACCTCCGTAGGGGGTGATGGAAGCCTCTCTGCTCGGCTACCAGGGATCACGTAATAGCTGCAGCTTAAAGCTTTCTTGCCTTGCGGGCCAATAGAAAGCTGTGACATTATCATGTCCGGCTTCCTATTGGCCGGTGTGACACAGGAGCTTTAAACTTTAGAGCCGGAAGCAGGGGGTCCCCGGAGCTGAAATGAATGGGGTTTAGCTCTGGAAACCCCCTTTTTCAATGATGCTTAGATTGCTCCTTTAAGACTCAGGCTCATATTTACTAAGTGGTACAATGACAGGAAGACACATTTAGCCTGGAAAGGCACTTGAGTCACTTCAAAGACTATGCAATAGGCTGTTTTCTGGCATTGAAAGATGTGTTATGGCATAGCACCGCTTAGTAAATATGGTACACAATGTTTATGATGATCGGTTTCTAAAAACATGTGCCTTGATGTTCTTGCATTTTTTGACAAGCTTATGTTTGTTTTGCTGTTACACTGTACAGAAGTCTGGTGTTATTGCTGGTTATTCAGGGATGCGTTAAATGTGCATAGCTACAGTGTAGTATTAATTTTAATGTCTACGAACTATACATAAGTTATACAGTAATTTCTAGAGAGATATTTACAAACCTAAACCATCTAGTGGTGAATACAGGGAGATTGGACATCAGTTGTTTTTCTCAGTGAAATAATTGCTGATGGATTACACTTTTAATTAATCATTTAATGCAAAATTGTTTGTCTATGTGTTTGTGAACCACACTTTATTTACATTCTAGAATATTTGTAAATTAATCCAAATGAACCATGAAAGAAATAGAGGTTGTAAACATAGTTGTTGAAGAGGGAATACTCTGCTGTTTCAGGGAAAAATAACTCAAAATAAATTGACAATTTTAACATATTTGTAGAAAACAAAAACATGTTTTCACAGTGAATCCAACTATTATCTATGGCATATATAAAGAATTACAGAAAAAACAATTCGGGTTTGAAGCTCTAAAAAAGTAACTTACAGACCAAACAAAAGGCCCTGCTCAGTTCAATATCAAATTACAATAATTAACAAAGGAGGGGTGCAAAAAAGTGTATAGTCTACCAAAAAGAAAGAACCCTATACTTTGCACACAAGAGAATCATATATATTTTAAAATAAATCTTTATTGTATATATTAAACATGACTCACATAAATAAAATAAGCTAAAGACTCAGGGGGCTATGCACTAAGCTCAGTTAAGTCGTTTTAAGAGCGCAAAGTGCTCTTAGAACGTGATGATCCGTCTAACACGATTCACTAAGCCACGCAAACAGGCACTTTGCGTTCGTAAACTGACTTTTTCCTGGAAATTTTTCAAAGTCCAACTTTGCTCGTACGATAACCTGTTTGCGTTCAATTCTGCCCTTCCCCAGGGTTCACTAAGCTACGCAAAGTTATCGTACGCGAAAGTTGCGTTCAAAAAAGATCGCCAGCTCAAGGCAGGTGATAAAAAAGCTGGACTTTGAAAAATGTATTTGTTTACATTTTTGCGTGTGCAACACCCATACAACAGGCCGGCGGGTGTCCCTGGCTGACCCCGCGGGTGTCCCCGAGGTAGGCCGGGGGTCGCGCAGGTGTCCCCGACTGATCCCACGGCCGTCCCTGGGTCCCCGCGGGAGTGCCGGGGTCCCCGCGGGCCTGCGTTACCAATGTTGTGCCTACAAAATTACTAAACATTATTTCTAACTAAATACACTCCCCTAACACATACAATACAATAATGTGCAAAATAACTATTATCCAGATATGGATAATAGATTATTTGCCCATTATTAAACACTGCATTAGCATACCTAAATAAAGTAAATAAAAACAATAGCCAGATAATCCAATGAATACAAGCAGTAATAACATCAACAATTAATTAATTAAACCATTAACCAATGAAACCAATTCATTCCTAAACCAACTCAAAATGAATAGTAACACTAGCCAATCAAACCAATGAATTACTACAACATTAATGAATGTAAACATTAAAAGACAAATAAATAAATTCAAACAATATCTGAAATAACCATAAAACGCATTAGCTAACATAATACAACATTAACTACAAACGAACACCAATCGCAAACATTTTATTACCATTAAGCAGGAAAAAAACAAATAATCACATCCATATAAGAAATAGAAATTAAAAAAGCCAACAGCAATATCAAGCCACACATGCCCCCCAAATATTGTCATAATAATGTATTAATCTGTACCCTAAAGTGGTACAGATTAATATATTATCAGTCAATGTGCCTCCCCCAAAAAATCAAAAAACACATCCAATGAAGAAACCTGTAAAAAGAGACATTTACAAGCATTCAATATATTACTTACCATTAGAAGCGGTGGCCCTCTGACTCCCGGGGTAACAGGAAGCTCACGTACCTTGAAGGCCTCCAACAGCATCCGATGCCATCCGCCATGAAGATCCGGATCAGGTACCCACATCTTCTTTTTTCTTTCTTTAATCACCTTCTTGTATCTTCATCTGTCACCATTTCTTGATCTTCTTTATCTTCCATCTTCATCTGTCAATACAAAAAAACCCCATGGTAAATCCCAACCGATGTTGTCTCGTCGTCTTCTTGGCTCAAATGAGGCGTCACGGCCTTAAATAGGGCTTGTGACGTCACATTTAGCCTCAAAATGGTTAGCAGCCACCTGATTGGCTGTTCAAACCATGTTCCGACTTTAATTTTTTTTGACATGATGTCACTTAAAGGGAATGATGCCAGCCACTCAGAATGGCTGTGCTTCATTTGCCTTTAAGATGACTTCACTAAATCCAAGATGGCCGGCGTCATATGATATTTCAGCCAATCAGAGTGTGGAATTGGTTCCCACGATCTGATTGGCTGAAATACCATGTGACGCCGGCTTTGTCACGTCATCTTAAAGGCAAATGAAGCACAGCCATTCTGATTGGCTGGCATCATTGCCTTTAAGTGACGTCATGTAAAAAAAAAAATTAAAGTCAGAACATGGTTTGAACAGCCAATCAGGTGGCTGCTAACCATTTTGAGGCTAAATGTGACGTCACAAGCCCTTTTTAAGGCCGTGATGCCTCATTTGAGCCCAAGAAGACGACGAGACAACATTGGTTGGGATTTACCATGGTGTTTTTTTGGATTGACAGATGAAGATAGAAGATAAAGAAGATCAAGAAATGGTGCAGATGAAGGTAGAAGAAGGTGATTAAAGAAAAAAAAAGAAGATTTGGGTACCTGATCCGGATCTTCATGGCGGATGGCATCGGATGCTGTTGGAGGCCTTCAAGGTACGTGAGCTTCCTGGTACCCCGGGAGTCGGAGGGCCACCGCTTCTAATGGTAAGTAATATATTGAATGTTTGTAAATGTCTCTTTTTACAGGTTTCTTCATTGGATGTGTTTTTTGATTTTTTGGGGGAGGCACATTGACTGATAATATATTAATCTGTACCACTTTAGGGTACAGATTAATACATTATTATGACAATATTTGGGGGGCATTTGTGTCTTGGTATTGCTGTTGGTTTTTTAATTTCTATTTCTTATGTGGATGTGATTGTTTGTTTTTTTTCCTGCTTAATGGTAATAAAATGTTTGCGATTGGTGTTCGTTTGTAGTTAATGTTGTATTATGTTAGCTAATGCGTTTTATGGTTATTTCAGATATTGTTTGAAATTAATGTTGTAGTAATTCATTGGTTTGATTGGTTAGTGTTACTATTCATTTTGAGTTGGTTTAGGAATGAATTGGTTTCATTGGTTAATGGTTTAATTAATTCATTGTTGATGTTGTTACTGCTTGTATTCATTGGATTAGCTGGCTACTGTTTTTATATACTTTATTTAGGTATGCTAATGCAGTGTTTAATAATGGGCAAATAATCTATTATCCATATCTGGATAATAGTAATTTTGCACATTATTGTACTGTATGTTAGGGGGCCCGGGGGGGGGGGGGGTTGTGTAGTTATGTTTGTTAAATCTATTTTTAATATACATGTGTTTCATAGTGTAGATGTGCAGGGGGTCTTCGGAGCTGAACCGCATTGGTTTCAAGTCCGAGGACCCCCTATTTCAGAAGATACAGGCCCCGTTATGGGGTGCCGGTATCCCCTGCACTTTCAAGCGTCCGCGTCACGTGACAATGAAATTCTGCAGGGAATACCGGCACCCCATAACGGGGCCTGTATCTCCTGAAGTAGGGGGTCCTCAGACCTGAAACCAATGCTGTTCAGCTCCGGAGACCCCCTGCTCATGTACACTATTATTCAAATGTATTTATTTAGTGTACAATCGCCTGTAACAGCCTTGCATGGAGATGGCAAATCTCCATGCAAATGTTACATGCGGCTTTTTTTTCTAGCAGCTAGCGTACGTGAAGTTTAAGAATTCTAGCAGGGGGGAAAAGCTTGCACGTACGATAAGCCAGTTTTTGGCCCGGCCGAGAGAAAATGGCCTCAAGGCCTTAGTGAATCGCGTCTCCGGCTTCACTTTGAATCGGATGTGATTTTTTTATTTCAAACAGACGCAAAAGCACGGAGCTTAGTGCATAGCCCCCTCAGAGTGTGAACTCACTCACATTATGTTATAGCCTGCAGATTGTATTTAAAAGGAATTCAAGGTAAGTAATCACATGTAAAATAGGAGTGGGTGGTGAGCAAGATGAACCAATATTGTCTTGTACCAATTTATTCCAAATGCTCAGCTCCCCCCCTTCAGTAGTTGTCATACAATATGTGGTATATAGGAAAACAAAAAGGAAGAGCGCACACTCCATAGGGCATAAATGTAAAAATAACACTTTTATTAAAAACTGGATGACAATTGCCCACTCACATTCTGAAAGATTAAATCAGGCATATATGAAAAAATTCAGAACACCGGAACCGGCTGATGACGAGTGCAGCCTTTAATGCTCTTCTGTCATGGAAAGCTGGAACAAAGACGGAAAACCATGGATAGCACTGACTAACAATACAGTGGAATAGTCCCGATATCAATCCAATCTGGTCCTGTGATCGGGTTCCTGGAGAAGCAACCACTCAGATGCGACACCAGCAGCTTGTGGTAATTACCAATCCCGTCCTCGCAAGTGCTGAGAACAATAGCTTGCTCTCTCAAAACAGCAGACTCTTAAGCTCCTCAAGCCATGTAGGTGTCAAGATGGCGTGATGATGCATGACCCAACACGTTCTGTCAGCGCTTAGGCTGACTTTATCAGGGGAATTCCTTTGTTGTGTGGCAGCAAACTATTTCAAGTGCATTAGACCGAGCTTGATTGCTCAATAGGAAGTTGCAACAAATCAATGGGAATAATTTGCATATAGAATACATATGTGAAAAAGGCATCAATTGCACTGCAGTGCATGTGCATGTTGTACTAAACACCTACAAATACTGTGTAACGGTGTATTCATAATAAATTCCATATAAAATGGATATATGAATCAGGAGAACAACCTTAATATAGATAACTGTAACATATATCTAGGAATATAATTCATACCACATTCCTTTAAGACAGACAGACAGACATTTTATGGAGGTAGGACCTGAAAGTAATTTTTCAAGGGATCATCACCCGGCTCCATATCGGGAACAGAATCCATCTTTTTCTACCCTTCAATCAGAACAAAGAAAAAGAGGACTGTTTGTGGAAAAGGCAGTAGGGCAGGAAGAATGATACAAGAGAAGAAACTTAGATTGAGGAAACTTTTACCACCAGAGCCCAGAGGTAACTTTAATCTTTCTTCCCATATATAATATCCACAGACCAGGTTAATATTCTCAATAGGGGTTTGTCTTTTTGCCCTAATGCCTATTCAGACTCAATCAAGTTATTTGTTGACCTTAACTGTTTTATACGCAAACACACACTGAAGCGATTTTTTCTATTAAAAGGTGATGGTAAAAATTCCATACACGTTTTTTATAATCTTAGAAAATCTTGCTTCTTTGTGGTTGGAGTCTAATGTTTCCACAGATCCCACTGGAAGTATTCCCCTAGAAGGCATATGCCAACCACACACAGGTGAGTTACAACCAATTATTTTGTCTGTGTGAAGATTGTCCGATTGTTCATTCTCCATTTAGACTGAGATCAAATTTCTTTCCTTATCAGTCCAAGGGGAATTTCATTGAGACATTTTATTCCTTTGTTCATAATGAGCTTCAAAAATTGTGTAAGGACCAGCAACATAGACCTCTTAAAAACAACCTTCCCAGAGGCGAAATTATAGCACTCAAGGAATTACAAAAACTAGAGGATCTTGTCATCAGGCAGGCTGACAAGGGGGGAGGTTTTGTTCTCCAGGACAAATCCATAAATATAAGCAAAGCAGTTCGCTTACTATCTGATGAAGCCTACCTACTACATTAAACTTATGTTTGATCCCACCAGGAATTATGAGGTTGAACTGCATTCCTTATGTAAGGATGCCTAGACCAGGTGTATTATAACTGATACTGAATTACCTGTCCCAATATGTAGATTTTTGTATCTGCAGACCTATGTAACACCACTCCGGTCATATATTAAGGACACTTTGCATGTCATCGACTATATCTCAAATTTGAAGTGGAAATCATCCTATTTATGGGCCACTTATGACATTCAATCGCTTAATACATGTATTCAATATAACAAAGGTCTGTCAGAAGTTAAACACTTTTTGGATGGTGATATTGGGATGTCTACAACAAAAAACATGTTCGTTCTTTCTATTATTGAATTCATTTTAATTCACAATTATTTTTTGTTTTAATCATAGTATTATTTACAGATTTGTGGAATGGCCATGGTGAGCAGATTTGCCCCAGTTATGCCAATTTATTTACATTATGGGTTTATGGGAGGAAAGCCAGGTCTGGACCAATAACCCATTTGGGGCAGGTCTGGTCTACTATGGCCATTTCATAGATGATATTCTTATTATTTGCGATATGGATTTTGGGAGTATTTATGATTTATTCACTAATTTCAGTTCTAATAAATTCGGTGTGGACTTTACAAATGTTGTTGAGCATATTAACATTGTCTTTTTGGACCTTTTTTTGAAGGTTTACTCTAACAATGATATTCAGACTTATTTACATATAAAAGAGGTGACTACCAATAGTAATCACCACCATAGATGGCTCAGTAAAATCCCCTTCAGCCAATTCAGCAGAGTTAGACGGAACTGCACCACTGATTTGGATTTTGGCACGCAGTCTAATCTACTAAAAAATACGTTTATCCAGAAGGGGTATGTATGATGGCACCTTCATTGTGGAATCTTTTTTGAAGGCAGCCCAATTGGACAGAGTAGAATTATTTAAATTATCCAAGGATAGACAAGTGACTCGGGCTAGGAAGATAGGTCAACATTAGAATAATCGGACAGTCTTTTCTACAAAATATAGCCAATCCTTTAGATCTGTTGAGGTTATTTTAAGAAGGCATTTGGGCATTCTGATTCATGATCCCATTTTTAAGGGACATTTGGAAGAGCATCCCTCCATTATTTACAGGAAAGGAAATAGTTTAAGAACTTACTTGCTCCAACTAAATTAAGATCATCACAGAGTTTTAACTATAATTTTAGACCTTTAGGTAATCACAAATGTAACAAAGGGAGGTGCATGCACCATTCTCGATACTAAGAATGAATGTATAGCCTTCTCGAATTGAGAACCTTTTCCTGTGAAGGATTTTATTAATTGCCATACTGCCATCATAGTAATGAATATTTACTCACATGTAGTTGTGGTCTACAGTATGTTGGACGGACCAGTCACCCTCTAAGTACAAGATTTCTAGAGCATAGCAGAAATATTCGAAATGGTGTCACTAACCATTTTGTATCCAAACACTTTCTCCTATGCCACAATAAGAAACCTGATGGCTTGAAGATAATGAGTTTATAGTCTATCCCTTCCTTTATTCTAGCGGGCGATAGATTTAAGGTTCTCTCCTGTAGGGAGACCTTCTGGATTTTCAAGCTAACTTGTTTGATACCAGATGGTCTCAATGAAGATCCAGACATTAGTACCATTATATAAAATCATCTGTTTCAATGTATTTGCAAGTTTGTACTACATTTATATCTACATGAACAATCCAGCACACATACTGTTGGTTGTGGATGTTCAAACTTTCAAAGTTCGTTTTTATCTATCAGCAAGTGGAGGTCTTTGATATCTGGGAACATTTTGTATTTATCAATTATACTGGCATTTTTGAAATTTTTTATTCACATATTGTAATTTTTTATATATTGCATTTTTGTATTATTTACTAACTTTCACATTTGCAAAATTCATTATATATTATTTTTGAATATCTTACACATTATCCATATTTGTCACTAGAGTCACTGTGTTCTTTACTTATTATTGATATGGTGGTAATTTGTAGATCTCTGTACTGGATATGAAGTATACTACACTATATTGGTTTAAATTATATTCCTAGATATACAGTATGTTATAGTTATCTATATTATGGTAGTTTACCTTATACATATATTCATTTTTAAGGAATTTATTATTAATACACATTTACACAGTTTTTGTAGTTGTTTATTATAACATGTACATGCACTGCAGTGATATTGATGTCTTTTTCACATATGTATTCTATATGCCAATTATTCCCATTGATTTGTTGCATCTTCCTATTGACCAATCAAGCTTGGTCTAATGCACTTTAAATAGTTTTCCATCACATGATAGAGGCAAACCCCTGATGAAGTCAGCCTAAGCCCTGACGAAACACGTTTGGTCGTGCGTCATCACACCATCTTGACACCTACGTAGCTTATGTGAGGAGTCATTGACAAATCGATAGAGCAAGCTATTGTTCTGTGAACTTGCCTGGATGGGATTGATGATTCCCACAAACAGCTGTTGTCGCTTTGAAGCTGTTGCTTCTCTAGGAACCCGATCACGGGATCCGATTGGACTGATAATGGGACTATTCCACTGTATTGTCAGTCAGTGCTATCCATGGGCTTTTGTCAGTGTTCCAGCTTTCCATGACAGAAAAGCATAACAGGCTGTGGTCATCATCGCTACATTGAGTTCCATCAGCCGGTTCCGGTGTTCTGAATTCTTTCATATGTGCCTGATTTTCTTTCAGAATATGAGTGGGCAATTATTGTCCAGTTTTTAATAAAATTGTTATTTTTTACATTTACGCACAATGGAGTGTGCACCCTTCTTTTTTGTTTTTAGAATCCTGATTGTATGAGGTTGATTCGTTGAAGAGCTGCGACTCTCCCCAGCTGATTGCACTTCCTAATTTGTGCCCAATTTTTGAACTATACATCTGGGTTCGGACAAAGTACTGATTCTCTTGCAAGTATAGACATTGCAGAGTAGGACTCTTTTTGCATCTTTCACTTGTTGAGTTCGATACATTTTATGCACTTTATTTAGTATCATAAAAAATGCACAAATGCGCACCAGGGATTAGTGGAAGGTAATTTATTAAAAATACACACAAACTCTGAGGGGATCCAACCCCACCTCAGAACAGCTGTGCAGCTGGACGGCTAAGTACTACCCAGGAGAACACCTGATGGTGACTAAACCCTAAGCTGCACAGTATACAAATACAGTAAAATTTATATAAAAACACATGAAAGAAAAAAACAAATCCCTGGTGCGCATTTGTGCATTTTTTATTATCTTGTATTTCAGGGTGCCCTCCCCCCTTTTTAAGGGGGGTTAACCTAGATTTGAGAGTTTCTGGGGAGACTCTTTATGTACATGCTGCAAAGGGATCATCCCATCATACAGCACGAGCGCTGAATATCCTGTTTTTTCTACTTTATTTAGTATCACATTAATTGTTATATTGTATTGATCAAGAGCACAGGTTTTCCTGTGTGTTTGTGTATATATATATATATATATATATATATATATATATATATACAGCTGAACCCCGTTATAACGCGGTGTTCGTGTCCACATAATGAGACTGCATTATAACTGGGATCGTGAAATGGCCACGGTGCGAGGACTTACCCGGCATCTGCAGCTCTCTCCTCTCTGCCACTCTCTCCTCTCCCTGCTTCATCCGGCTGAATCCGGCTGCATCCACATGCCTTCGACATGCATGGTGCACAGCTCCAAGTTTTTTTTAAATATTTTTTTTATTATAACATTCAATGCTTATTGCTAACGGACACACATACATACACACCTCCCCTCTACACTAATAATTTTACCGTACTATGCAGGAATCTAACCCATGACCCTTCATACACTAGCAGCAATTCTGTAGCTGCTACACCATAGCATTGGTGTGAGTCATTGACTCTATGAACAAATGTAACGTCTACTCCCTTTTGGTCCGAAATATTATGAACAAATACTGGTATCTATTGTTAGAAGACAGTGACCTCAGAAATGCTCTTAAACAGAATCCATGTATGGTGAGCCGCAGGTCAAAAAATCTTTGCGATCGTTTGGTCCATAGCCATTTTCAAAATGTACCAACCACAACATGGCTTGGGGAAAAAACAAACGGTTGCTATCCATGCGGCCGCTGTAAGGCTTGTTAATAAATTAGAAAGACAAAAGAATTTAGCAATTCATCAAAGACTAAGACCTTTATCATTCGTGATTATAGATTGCAAGTGCGGTAAACTGTATGTAGGCAAAACCCATCGAAAACTTAACGTGCGTATACTTGAACATATTGGTTCAGTTAGGACAACCTGAACACTCCAGTGGCGCGCCACGTTACGACAGTACATCATGGCGATAGCAGTGTCTTACGCTTCACTGGTATTGTACATGTTCCACTAGGACCACGAAAAGGGAATTGGGACCGTGTACTGTTACAGCATGAAACCAAATGGATTTCAGACTTCAAACTCTGCACCCCCTTGGTCTCAATGAGGGTTTAATTTATTCTCCTTTTTTGGGATCATAAACAGCTGATTATGTATGGGATCTTTTTCGTCTTTAATCGACATGACAAATCCTCACAGCATGGATAAATATGTCCTTGTTAGTCGGGGACCCAGGTATATAGGGAATTAATACTGTTTAGTCCGTATTGACTTTAGAGGCGGACAACTAGGGGCATTCATTTCTACATTACTGACTTCACCTAGCTGTATGTAATCCCCTTATATTTTGCGGATACCATTCCCCTTACACATTATTAATAACATTCCCTTTATTATATCAGGTACCTATGATTGGATCATTTACAATTAATTTATTTACAGTTATAGTTTTTCAATATGTTTCTTCAAGCAGATATCCTTATTGTTGCTCTTTCCACCATACAGTACTTCTCTTTACAGTAATTTATCAGCTTAGTATTAGACATACTGGCTTAGGCAGTTGACAACTCTTTGTTTTTTTTTGTCAACTAGCACTCACTATATAGCTACTGTGTAGCTCATTGGATTATTTCTTTTTAAATTGAATTACATCTGTGTTTACCATATGAACTTGACTAGTTACATATGTCCGATGGGTTTAGAAACATTCCATTAATGATGACAGCAGAACTGGGTGGAATATTGATTACCCTGACTATATATGAACAGAGACTTACCATTCAGAGACTCCTCCTTCACCTGTTGAAGCGTGACTTGCTCACGGGAAACGCGCATCTGGATACAGTGACGTCATGACGTTGATGTCCGCATGGTGACACGGACCGACAGAGTGGAGCTAGGATCCGGGAGCTACGGATAACGGGTTGTATTGCGATGGCGTCAGCCTCCACACACATTGTCTGTAATGTGGTTTATTGCAAACCCTTTTAGTTGATTGCTTTGCCTAGGATCACTGCCTTTTATTAGCAATGACGAAAGATACACATAGTAGCCCTATTTGCAGTTAGTGGCTACGTATAGATATCAGGTTGCGTGGTGTTTGTTTGCCATTATTGGCAGCCTACTTTGTTACATAGCATGTGTTATACTGATGTTATACTATAGGATACACTTGGCTAGGAATCTTACTGATATATCTGGTCTCATCTAGCATCAGTACTTCCTGCTCGTTTTATCATACCTGCGACTGTAGCCACAGCCGTCTGCTCATACATTGTTGTGTGTTGACATATATGTCTGTAGACTGAGCTTCATATCTGTTGGTGAAGCAATTTAGCGTTTTATTTGGCCAATAATCATAGATAATCAGTTATTTCATAGGTTGTGGTCTTAGAGGACACCCTTTTATTGGGGAATGAAGTGGATACTTAGCATGTCATTCTATCCTAGATTTGTTCTCTGATTCCCTGTTCCTTCCATACATTTGGCTGTAACAGTGTATCCTATACACTGTATCTTGGCGTATGACGTGCGCATATGCCACTATCAGTGCGGGGTTCATAGCGCACCCTCTATACTATTTACCCAGACGCTATACTTAGGTTCTCCCATTCTCCAAGCTCAACATGATGTTGAGTGATTTGTATGTTAGAAGGACTCCATATTGATTTTGACATTGGTTTTTATGTTTGACCACACAGGGTCCCTTATCACTTGGGCACTGACACTAGAGGCATTATCAGGCCATTAGCCCTACAGCCCGTTGTACATCCTCACATACTTACCACATAGCCGGTCTGTTATCTCCAAGGGGATTTTATTTACATTGCATTTTAAATTCACATTGTGTTTATTACTTTTCCAGCATATATGTTAATAACATTTTTATATATATATATATATATATATATATATATATATATATATATATATATATATATATATATATATATATTAGTGGGGTCTTTTGGGACCACTTTAGTCTGCAGTCATCCTTGATGTTTTGAGTATTCTACTCGGCAGTTACACATTGCCACCATTATCATTATTAGGTAGAGTGCATTAATATAGGGATTCTTTTCGTGAGTACCCTTAGGGGTCTCACCAAGCGTTGTGTTCTAGTTAGATTTCATCCCTGATGCACCAACCTTCTTTCATCAATATAGATGTTCATCGTTATATATTAGGTGAGCGGCAGATTGTGTTTGTTTGGACTGTGCAGTAGAAGTTAAGTTTGTTCACAGAGTCAAAGACATCACACCAATCCTATGTTGTAGCAGCTACAGAATCACTATCAGTGTATCGGTTCAATTCCTGCATGGTATGGTAAAATTATTAGTGTAGGGTGGTGTGTGTGTGTGTGTGTGTGTGTGTGTGTGTGTGTGTGTGTGTTTCCATTAGCAATAAAGCATTGAATGTTATAATAATAATAATTAAAAAAAAAAACCTTGGAGGTGTTTTTAAATCGGGAGTCACACTCAGACCGCATTATAAGCGAATCCACATTATAAGCAGATCCATGTTGTAGTGACTCCCGATTTAAAAACACCTCCAGGTTTTTTTTATAAATTATATATATATATATATATATATATATATATATATATATATATATATAGCATAGTTACCAGTCCGTGAACGTTTCGGTCCCACAGGGAGACCTTCCTCGGCCCTGAGCATTCGTGTAACAGTGTGTTTTGAATACTGTACATCTTTTTGGACTACCCCTTGCTGTATGCTGTCTCCTTTATTAGTTCACGGACTGGTAACTATGCTGTTTATCTCTATGGGACTAGCATCTGCCTATGCTTTGTATTAGTGTGCTGACTGGCTCTATCTATTCTACTATATATATATATATATATATATATATATATATATATATATATATATATATATATATATATATATATATTGGTGGTGCCTTATATATATTATAAAGCTCAACCCCATTATAGCACAATCCGCTACAACACAGATCTGCTTATAATGTGGATACGCTTATAATGCGGTCTGAGTGTGACTCCCGATTTAAACATTTAAAAACACCTCCAAGGTTTATATATATATAAATATATATATATAGCAACTGTAAATATTACTGTATGTTCATTTGCATGTCTTAGACAGGTCTGCAACCCTGTCTTTCCCCATTATCGCCCAGCATACATAATGGGGAAAGACAGGGTTGCAGACCTGTCTAAGACATGCAAATGAACATACAGTAATATTTACAGTTGCTTTATGATTTACTGTGGAGGGTTTTTGTCACTTTTTTTTTTACCTACCATAACCTTAATTATATATATATATAATTATGTGTATATATACACACACACACAGTGGTTGACAAATCACCAAAAAATCTACTCGCCACACAAAAAAATCTACTCGCCACCTAGTACCAAACGTGTGCTGCTTGGGCCAATATTTACTCGGCCGGGCGTTAAATCCACTCGCCCGGGGCGAGCAAATGTATAGGTTTGTCGAACACTGTATATATATTTATATATATAAAATACAGCTCAACCCATAATGGGGTTGAGCTGTATATATATGTATGTTATGCACCAGCAGCCAATTGACCACAGGGAAAATACTTTGAGAGGCTCCTTATTTAGCTTCAATAGTGCTGTACAATTATCAATAGCTAACTCTCAAGGTACAACATATCCACTCTGATGGAATCTAAATCATATCCACTTTGAATCTACATTTTGAGACATAGGTAAAATGACTTAACTCAACCATTCTCTGAGTTACAGACCCCGGTATGGGGTGCCAGTATCTGCAGTATTTAAATCCCCCTGTCACGTGGGCCATGACATAGAGGATTTAAAAATGGTGGGAATACAACCACCATATAACCGGGTCTCTATTTCGGGAAGCAGAGGGTCCCGAGGCTGAAATCAATGCGGTTCAGCTCAGGTGACCCCCTGCTCCCGTACACTGGTATTAAAATGTATATTTAAACTGTATGATCGCCTGTAAGAGCTTTCCATGGAGACGCAACGTGTCCATACAGCTGTTCCAGGCTCCAGTTTCATCAAACAGTTTCAGTGCAATAACACTTAGGGGAAAAAAACAAACAAGTAGTGCGATTTTGCTTTTTTTTATCAAACGATAAAAAAATTGTGTTTTTCTTATTGAATACCATTTTGACACACACGTTTTATTGTAAACAATGCAAAGTCTCTGGGGTCAGACCTAAGCGATCCAGTATGGCGGCTTTTACTTGTTTATAGTCCATTTCCTGATCTGCTGGGAGGCCCTGATATGAGGCCTGGGCTTCTCCTTTGTGGAGCGGGTCCAAAGCGGTTGCCCAACGATCTGGAGACCAGCCCTGGGCTTCGGCAACCCTTTCAAACGTCAGCAGAAAAGCCTCTGGATCCTCGTTCGGAGTCATTTTCCTCAGGAGGACTGGGGGTTTGTTCTGAAGTTCTGGACTGGCAGACCCATGCAATTGGGCCAGCAGCCTGACCATCCGCTCATAGTTTGGTGCCTGATGCTGGATTAGGAGCTTGGTTTGCTGCTGCCATAGTAGTTGGTTTTGTACTGCTTGTCTTTCATCTCGCTCTGTTTGTTGTTTGGCCTGCTCCTGCATTAACAGTCCCTGCTGTTTGGCCTGCTCGCACAGAAACTCTTTTTTTAAAAATGTTCCATTTTTTTTCTAGACTGTATGTGTGGCCCTTCAAATGCAGGGGCCTCTCAGCATCCCACTTCAGACACCATATGTTGCAGGGTAGATGCAACCACACACAAGTTTCTGAAATGCTTATTTATTGAGCCTCAAAAATATGGCATACAAAATAAAACAGCTTCTGTCCAGCATAAGCAACAAACAGAAAATAAGTCATGAGCAGGGCTTTGATCTTTCCCAACATGGACTGTTCAAAGTCCAGGGTAACAGTATAGCAAAACAGTATAGTGAAGACAGACCTTATAGCAGTAGTTCTCCCTCAGCATTTCAGTATCTCTCACTGGGTCAGACAAGCTGCATGCGTGTGCAGCCTGGGGTTTTTAAAGCTCCTTGATGAGGCAGCTGGGACCAGACTAATTGACAAGACCTTCCCAGCTGAATGTTAACCCGGTCACTGCTGCACTGCAGACCTAAACATAGGTCTGCCAGGCATAGGGCTGGTGATGTTTATTCACCCTGTCACAGTATGATATTCATCTTCACAGAGGTTATATGTGCCAGCCATGAAATCTGGATTTATTCCACTCTATCAGGTGTTTTTTGATCTGGAACAACAGTGTCAGAGAAGTGAGAAGAACTGCTCCTATCCAGCAGTTCTTCCTCGCTGATTCCAGAACTGCTGATCCTGGCTGCCTGAGTTTGCAGACAGCTCACTACAGATTATAATCATGTAATCACCTATACCTGTCCCCTTCCACCAGCCAGGCCTACATAAACCTCCCCTTCCTGTTCCTCCTTGCTTGTTTATACTGGTTTATTCCTGACAGACTATCTCACTGCCTCTCTGTACATTTGTTGTTACTGTTGCTGTTACCAGACCTCTGCTTGCCTCCTGACTACGCTTCTCGGTACCTACACCGGACTTGTGCCTATGACCTGACTAAGCCTCTTGCTGCCTGCCCTGTCAATTCCAGCCACTGGGATACACTCTACAGATGCCAAACCACTTGACAGAATAAATAAGTCCTACAATGGATCCTGATGGATCTGGACCTTCGCTAGCTCAGCAATTAACTGTAGCCATTTCCAAAATTCAGGAGCAAGTCACTAATCTTCAAGTTCAATGCAATTACTTTCAGGTTCAGGTGCGTGAATTGCAAGCTAATCCTTTTTCGCAAGACCAAGTCAGGGATATATACAAAGCTAGAAGAGTAGTTCGTGATTAATGCGCTCCAGCGCTGGATCCTTATGATTCATGTAATACAAATAAATTCACAGACTGGGGCTAGTGAGGTTAGTGAAGATGCAAAATCCTCTGTGGGGCCAATTAATCCCTGAAGATGAGGCTGTAACTGTAACCCTATGTATTCCTCATGGGGATGATCCCTTAAATGGATTGTGGTTGAAATAAAGTCAAAAGTACTCACATATTGCCCCAATCTGAATGTCCTGGGTGGCGTGCCGCCGAGTGGAAATGCTGGTAAGCGTAGAGAAGAGAGGCGAACTGGCTCACAGCCAAAAGAGTGGGTCACCAATGTGTGGTTGAAGTATAATTCTTTATTGATCCATAAAAGCAAGCGGAGGTAGGTACCGTCCTGCGCGTTTCGTGTACCACAGTACACTTTATCAAGGAGTAAAGTTGATAAAGTGTACTGTGGTACACGAAATGCATAGGAGGGTACCTACCTCTGCTTGCTTTTATGGATCAATAAAGAATTATACTTCAACCACACATTGGTGACCCACTCTTTTGGCTGTACGCCAGTTCGCCTCTCTTCTCTATATATACAAAGCTAATTTGCAGACACATAATCTCTGCAGCAAAATCTGCGTAATTTTCTGCCAATTGCACCACCCAACCAGCCTTGCCTGTCTAACCCACCTTCTGCCTACCTCTTCCGGAGAAGTTTGTCAGGGACCAACGCCAGTTCCAGGGGTTTTTCAACCAGTGACGACTCCAGTTTTTGATGCAACCTACTCTCTGTCACACGGACACTCTCAAGGTTGGGATGATCATCTCTGTTCTCAAAGATGAGGCCCTTGTTTGGGTAATTTATTTTTATTTATTTATAAAATAGTTCACCAGAAGAAATACATTGAGAGTTACCTCTCGTTTTCAAGTATGTCCTGGGCACAGAGTTAAGTTGACAAATAATACATGGTTACAAATACAGTTACATAAGTGACCAGGGTATACATTATATATGAGACATAGCATGCACAGTTAAAGATAATATATATTATAGGCATATGTAACAGTTACAAACCAGATTAAAAAGTGAGACAGCTTTAGTTTTGAACGAACTTAGACTGGTGGTGGCTGTGAGAGTCTCCAGTAGATTGTTCCAGTTTTGCATGGTAAGAGGAGGAGCGGACAGATACTTTGTTGAGCCTTGGGACCATGAACAGTCTTTTGGAGTCAGATCTCAGATGATAAGTACTGCATGTGGTAGGGGTAAGGAGCTTGTTCAGATAGACGAGTAGCTTGCCCAGAAAGTATTTGAAGTTCAAGGTCGGAAAGGCTATGGTTCCCTTACAAGCGGTAGGAAGATCATTTAGGAACACTGAGAAGAGTAGGGGTCCACGAACAGAGCCTTGCGGGACACCACAGGTGATATCCAAGGGGTTGGAGTTAGAGCCTGAGATGGACACATGTTGGGATATACCTGATAGGTAGGAATGAAACCAGTTTAATGCATGCTTCCCTTTTCCTGAGCACTGGAGTTTGTTAAGCAAGATAACATGATCAACAGTATCAAAAGCCTTTGCAAAATCTAGGAATATTGCACCAGTGAGTTGTCCCCGTTCCATTCCACACTGGATTTCATTGGTATAGTAATCGCTTAATTGGGAGTGGACCCATTTTTCCATTACTTTGGATATTATTGGGAGAAGAGAGATTGGCCTGTAGATTGAGACAGTGTTTTTGTCCCCACTTTTGAAGATTGGGACAACTCTGGCAGTTTTCCAGGTCTTAGGGATATGGCCTGCAGACAGAATAGAGTTGAATGTCAGCAATTGGTTTGGCAATGGCACCAAGTCTTGGGAACTTGGATTGCAGTAAGGCAGGTCCACATTGGCTACTTAGTTTTAATTTGAGGAGCACTTGTGTAATTTCCCCTTCGGAAACTGGGACAAATTGAAAATTGTGAGCAGTGTTGAGAGAGGGTGAGGCTATAGGCGTTCTCACTGAATGAGGTTCATGTTTGTGGTTTGGGTTGCGTTTCGCTAATAAGTTGGTAGCACACCCCACAAAGTAAACATTGAATGCATTTGCAATGTCAGTGGGGTTTGTCAGAGTAATATAATCTTCAGTGATATTAGTTGGTTGTTGATGGCCAGAAGGCTGGAATATATTGTTCTTAACCAAACAACAAATGTTCCAGCACTCAAATACTATAACAAAACTGTCAACCAGGTTATATGCCAAAAAATGAAAAATGTAATGCACGCAAAAGCCAATAATACACTTGGAGAGATATCACACAAGGGGGTCATACGGAAATGGACCCTAAATATAGGTGGTGTGGGGAAAAAACGCAGGGGAAGGGAGTGCGAGAGAGGATGAATGGGGTATGGGGAATAAAAAGAACGCGTGGGGAGGAGGGTAATAGTGGAGCAATGTTTTGGGGTGAAGACCCCTTCCTTCAATTCTAAGGAACCTGCAGTAATTCAAAACCACCAAGGGGTTGATATTTGATGACCCAAATCTTTGTGTGACATCCAAAGCAGTCTTGTTAACCTTCGCCAGGAAGACGCCCGGCAGCAGAATATGCTGCAGAATTCCGAAGATGGGTTGCTGACACTAATTGGAATGAAGCAGCACTGCGATTTCATTTTCGTAGAGGCCTCGCTGGGCAAATCAAAGATTAACTTGCACGAGTTATGGTCCAGAGGGATCACAGAAAGGAGAATGGAGAGAGAGGGAATCATGTTTAACAACCCGGCTTGAGAAGTGCTGATACATCCTCATTTTGCAGAGCCACCACTGATTCACTCCCTGAAGCCGAACCAATGCAAGTGATTACCATTTGAGGACCGATCTACCCTGAAAAACGGAATAGGCGCCGTTCGGAGGACCTGTGCTTATATTGCAGGAATTCAGGTCACTATCTCGCCAATTTCCCAAACAAGTCCTTGGCAATGCAGTCACTGCCCTTGGTGAGAGCAGCTGCATGCTTTTCCCAAACGGTATATTCCACAGCTCAGAATCAAGTGGAGTACCCACCTAGACATACACACCTCCTTGTTCCCGTTATTTTCGAGGATTGCCTGGTGCTTGCCTTTCGGAGACAAAACCCACCTAATCTATATGAATAGGTTAAGGGAGGATTAGGTTTAATCTGTTAACTAAGATCTTGCTATACATTTTTAAATCATCATCATCATCATGATCATTGAACGGCAGCAGATTGTGACACTCTTTTGCATCTTTGGGGAAACTCAGGTGTTATCTCCCAGAGATTCTTTTGTAGAAATTAAAAAAGCAGAATAAGCAACATACAGAACCTCAGTCAGACATGCAGGGGGGAGAGACTGATGACTCTTGTCCTCATGCTGTTAAGCCCTTCCACGCTGGCTTGGTGGACAGGGGCAATGAAGGCATATTGGGGAGCCTCTCTTAGGGAGATGCCTTGGGGCAACTCAGGTTTTAAGTCCCAGAGTTTCATTTGTGGAGATCTGTGTTGAGTAGGAAAATTGGCCTGTAGATAACACAACTCAAGGGGCCCTTATTCTCTCTTATTCTCTATGGTTGCGATATAAGCAGTGGACATCTGTTCAGGAATCAATTTACGGCCAAGAAGTGCTTTGAATAGTTCCAGAAAATAGGAAGACATGATTTTATAAATCTTTTATAATGGGTGTTTGAGATCAATCTGGATCTAGAACTTTGTTAGTGTTTGGGCATTTGATTACCTCTATTAGTTCTAGGCTGGTCATCTTGGCATTCATCCAATAAGGGTTTTTCTTATGTGACTTTGGGTAAGTTATATTCTCTTTAGTATATGTCTATTTTAAAAAGGGAAGAAGCTGGTAATGGTAAGTCCTTGCTAAGGATATATAATTTGGTGTCGAAATTGTTAAATTCTTCAGCAATCATAGGAACTTTGTGTGACCTCTCCCCTTTTTGGTTTTAATAGTGTTAATTTGCAATCTAACTGGTACCTGTCTTAGTTGAGACAATCTGCTTATTCTCTTTGTTGAAGAACAACTGTCTTGACAATCTCAAAACCTTCTCTGTCTCCTCCACTTGAACCTGTTTCAACTCATTCATAGTTTACAGGAGTGTTTTATTTGGGTTACTTTCTGTTCCTTTCTAGCTAAGATATCTTATCTGTAAGGATCATGATTAACTGGCTCTTTTTTATGGGTAGCTAATGATATAATGGTATCTCTACGTGTTGCTCTATGTGCCTCCCATAGAGAGAACCAAGAGTCCAATGAGCATTCATTGAAGGTGAAATAAATCCCCAGTTCTTTTTAAATTTTATTCTCTATTTCCCGCGAATTCAAGAGAGAATCATTAAGTCTCCACTGGTCACTTCTCAAACTTGACAGGGCGGTCTTAAGAGTAACTGTCACTGGGGCATGGTCAGACCATGTAATAGGGCTGATAGATGTTTTGAAAACCCATTGTAAAAATTCTCATGATACAAGAATGTGGTCAATTCCTGAATACAAATTATTTGTTTGCGAGAAGAACGTGGTCTTGTTGGACTTGATTTTTGATTACCACATATCAATTAGGGAAAATTATTTTATCAATAGTCTGGATTGTTTTACATTTTTGAATATTGTTTGAAAGTGAGTCTGCCACTCTAGGTTTGACTATTCCAGCTCTGGTACTTGGACCATGTTAAAGACCCCATCAACATTTAGGGGATTCGGGGAGTACCCCACCATCAGTCCCATTGTCTTCTTCAATAAATCTGATGGTTGTCATTGGGGCATATATGTTGATCATGGTGACATTCACCACTGAAAGGGAACCTTGCAGTAATACAGCTTAACCCCGTTATAGCACGGTCCTCGGGGCCACCCGCGACCACCGCGTTATAAACGGGGTCACGAAAAAAAAATTTTTTACATTTTTTTTTGGTGGTACCGTGTCCGCTGGAGGGGGAAAGCTGAGAACTCTCCCAGCGTTCCCAGACCTGGTGGGGCAGCGACAACAGCACGCAGCACTTACCCAGCATCTGGCAGCTCTGTCTCTGCTTCCTGCTTCTGCTTCCGTCTTGCGAGAGCAAGTCCCTTAAAGAGACAGTGTGTCTCTGTGTGTGTGTGTGTGTGTATTTGACTGTGAGACTGTGTGTGTGTGTGCAGTATGCTGTGAGTGTGTGCAGTGTGCTGTGAGTGTATGCAGTATGCAGTGCGCTGTGAGTGTGTGCAGTGTGCTGTGAGTGTATGCAGCGTGCTGTGAGTGTGTGCTGTCAGTGTATGCAGTGTGCTGTGTGTGTCAGTTTGTCAGTGTGTTTGTGCAGTGTGCTGTGAGTGTGTGTGTGTGTGTGTGTGTGTGCAGTGAGTGTCTGCAGTGTGCTGTGTGTTTGCAGTGTGCTGTGAGTATATGCAGTGTGCTGTAAGTGTATGCAGTGTGCTGTGAGTGTGTGCTGTGCGTGTATGCAGTGTGCTGTGCAGTGTGCTGTGAGTGTGTGAAGAAGAAAGCAAAAACAGTGCACTGCTTATGGTGGAAAAGTAAAAAAATCTATTTATTCAGCAAAACTCAAAAAACATGATCCCAATAGGGTGAGACAAAAAACTCCTATGCGTTTCGGACCATAAGGGTCCTTTTAGTGTTGCTGAATAAATAGATTTTTATACTTTTCAACCACCTGACTCCCTGCCAGTGCACTGTTTTTGCTTTCTTCTTCTCTCACTGTACTACTTCTTACAGACTGCACGCCATTTGGATGTACCAAGCAGGACTTTTAAGGACAGATGGAGTGGGTAAGATTTATTTCATTATTTAATTTGTGATCTCTATACTGCACCGACACACTTTATTCGAGCAAATACCCGGTATGTACCTGGCAGATACCTGGAATGCGCCGCTCCTCACCTCTGACAAGCCCCGTTGCGTTTGCCTTCCCAGCCTGGGTTCATGCCTGGCTGACGGGCGGCTGATCTGTTAAATGATAATGATTAGAATTTAATAGGCTGCAATGCTTCGCGTGTCTACCAGATGGCATAAATTCATGAATTGTAATGCAGTATATATATATATACTGTGCAGTATTGCAGCCAGCGGGAATAAAATGCTTCAATCCCTGCTTGGAAAATACCTCAATGCACTCGGGCAGAAAACAGTCACAAACCTCAATACACCCGGGTATACCCGAATTCGTGGGACTAGCCGAGCTCGAATAAAGTGTGTCGCCAGTGTAGATGAGTACTATCGATTACACTGTGAGGTCTCCAATGAGGTCACTTTAGGGTGCTTTTTAGCATTCCTAGTTGTCACCTTCAGGAGACGGGTGTTTTAGTGACTCACACATCACAGTTCATCTTTATACCCACTCCGTCATTTATTCTGCCCGTCAGTCCTGCTCAATTATTATGGAAATTTATGTTTGAGCACCCATGCACCCATTTCACCATATACCCATATATGCTGTGAGTGTATGCAGTGTGCTGTTAATGTATGAAGTATGCTTTGAGTGTGTGCAGTGTGCTGTGAATGTATGCAGTGTGCAGTGTGTGTGCAAAAAAAAAATCTTTAATTTTTTTTTACTTAATTAATTAATTTATTTTTAATTCGGGGTCCACACTTAAAACGTGTTATAAGCAGATCCGCATTATACAGGATGGCGCTATAACGGGGTTGAGCTGTATATCTCCCTTGTGGATCTCTATCAATCCTCTGGCTCGGAAAGGGGATATCCTTTTTAATCAGCATACTGTAGCTACCCCTTTTTTGTACTATGACAGGAGGAATAAAATGCCTGTGTATGTTTTTAAAATGTATTTGGTGGCTCTAGTGTGTCAAAATTAGTCTTCTGAAGGAGACAAATATCTCCCTGCTGTATTTTAAACTTCAACAGTGCCATTGTATGTTTAGAATTGGAATTCAGGCCTCTAACATTCATTGAGATTAATTTGATTGGGGAGTGACTAGACATTCTGTTCACCATTAATCTCCAGGCATCTGTATTTTAAGTCATTTCCACATTTATGTAGATGATTATTGGTACCTGGATTAAAATCCAGTTGGTGGTGGAGGAAAAAAACTAAATGGGGGAAACCATCACCAGGATCATGCACCAATGACAAATGATGTAGCAATGGCTGCTCTTGCCTAATAGTGTGTGCTCTTTCTGAAGCTGAGAATGGTGGTGCTGGTGATGGGCTTGTGTTTTAACTACTTGGAAATATAAAATATATAGGCATGTAAATTCAAAGTTTTGATTTACTGCTAATATTAGGAGCACTTCTGTTCCTAGTTGGTGCTATTGTATCCTGCTTTTTACAAAGTGTTTGACCATCATAATCACCTTCTTGAAGAGAAATGGGAGTCCCAAGCTCTCTAGCGGCGCCGCTTCAGAAGAATCCAGCAAACACATACAGTAAGTGTAAATAGTATCAGCATTTTTTAACCTCTCACAGACTGTCCCATATGTGGAATTTAACCCCTTGTCACACATTTATGATGCAGTGATAGAGTCTCCCCAATAGCCTCTGTTCCGAGGAATAACGTATATGGGGTAGACTCACATAATTAAACAAACTCACTGTTTAAGTGTGCAAGGGCTCCTGGACGTCAGCGTGCTCCAACCGGGGTAGGTATAAGTTGAGAATAGAAGAGATGGGTCTGGCGGTGCAACTGCTCCTGAAAAGAAAAACTGCAGACCGGGGCTTCTTACTGGACAAAAAGCTTTATTGGCACATAGCAGCCGAAGAACAACTCTTACGCGTTTCGCGCGTCACTCCGCGCTTTGATAAAGCGCGGAGTGACACGAAAACACGTTCCGCATGCTGAGCAGAGGTGGAGCAGCCAAGCAGCCAGAGAGTCGTGAGGGGAGGGGAAGATGTGGCTGAGCGCGGCCAAGTTCGGTGCCAGCCAAAAAAAGCCCCGGAACATTACGGGCATTTGTGAGATTGAAGTTGGCCGCAGCAGTAGTTCTCCCTTCACCACTTCTGAGTACTTCTTTATAAGAACTAAAGCTCTGACTCTGACAATTCCCTTGAAATTAGTTCTGTTGGTGCCCTTGCATACCCAGAGGTGGAGGGCTGGCCAGATGCAGAAGGTATTCCTCCTCCTCCACTCCATCTCTGTGATCAGGAAACTCTATATCAGCCAAACTGTAATTAACTGGTGTTTCTACTGTGGGAGTATTGTATGTCTTTATTTACAGTATATAGCGCCATTCATGTACATAGCGCTTCACAGTAATAATACGCGACAATCATAAATAACAAATAATATAAATAACAGATCATGGGAATAAGTGCTTAAGACATAAAAGTAACATTTAGGAAGAGGAGTCCCTGCTCAGAGGAGCTTACAATCTAATTGGTAGGTAGGAAGAACATACAGAGAGAGTGGGAGAGCATTCTGGTAAGTGTGTCTGCAGGGGGCTAAGCTTGATGTATCATGCATATAGTATTGCCACTGTGCTACTCATATGCTTCTTTAAGAAAGTGTGTCTTTAGGTGGGTCTTAAAGGTGGATAGAGAGGGTGCTTGTCGGGCATTGAGGGGAAGGACATTCCAGAGGTGTGGGGCAGTCAGTAAGAAAGGTTTAAGGTGGGAGAAGTATTGGATACAAATGAGGTAGAGAGAAGGCATCCTTGAGAAGAACGCAAGAGTCGGGGTGGTGCATAGCGAGAAATTAGGGCTGAGATGCGAGGAGGGGCAGAAGAATTTAAAGCTTTAAAGTGAGGAGGAGAATTGAGTGCGAGATGCGGGATTTGATCGGAAGCCAGGAGAGGGATTTCAGCAGGGGAGACACTGAGACAGATTTAGGAAATAGTAGAGTGATTCTGGCAGCAGCGTTTAGGATAGATTGTAGCGGAGACAGGTGAGAGGCAGGAAGGCCGGACGGCAGGATATTACAGTAATCAAGACGGGAGAGAACTAAGTAAAATACTTTCAGGAGAATGAAGGGTAATGTTAGCAATATTCATACAGCTGCTGAGACTGGCATTGAGGTTGATTATGCTGCTCCATGTAAGTTTTGTTTCTTTTAGTATTAGAAGGCTGCTGGAGCTCAATTACAACTCCTGATTTTTATATATTTTCACAAATCTTTCTCTAATGTCCCACTCCTTTCCTGCCATGACCATAATGAATACCATACACCTTACCCAACCTCTTTTGCCAACATAACTGGGCATAGTTTCACCATGTACTGCTTGTGTATCTGTATTAAAGCTGCAGTTCTAGCAATATCCTACATGTGTTTTTTATTTTAAATAAATACTTTCTGTACAAAGAGAAAATACTTGTAGCATTTAAAAAAAAAAACTATTTTAAAGACATGTTTAATGTTTCTAACGTAGGAAGCATTTTTTTTTCTAAAGAAACCATTTCCAAAGTCACAGCCCCTTCCCCTTTTTATAGGCTCTGGCTCTTGAGCCCTTCGCTCTCTCTAGCAGTGAACCAATTGTATCTAGTAACTGCTCAGTTACATGATATTGCTGGACTATATTGCCCAAAATGCTGTGCAAGAACTGAATGGAATAACACGGAGCAAGCGATCGATTACAGGAGAATGGATCGATCTGCAGCTTAGCTAATCACTTGTCAGTGTGTAGATTGTATTAATGCACATAGTGAATGCAAAAAATAAAAAATATATGTAGCCCCGGTCCCCGGCGGCTCCTAGAGACCCCCCTTCTATGGAGCAGCGTGGTCGCGGGTGCCGCCGGAGCCAGCGACGGACCTGCCGGCTGTTTCCAAAGGTGCGGGCCGGAGCAGGGAGCGGTTGGAGCCTTAGGAGGCTCGGCGGTGCACCCGGCTAACGGGGGCCGCCATTGCAGTTGCGCGCGCATGCGCCAGGGTCGCTCATGCGTGGAAGAGGCCAGGGAGTTGTGGCGGCCATTGGGGGGTTGCGCATGCGCAGTGGAGTTGCCGGCGGCCCTGAGTAGTCACGCATGCGCAGGGATAAGCGCGCGAATGCTAACCTACCAGGGAAGGCTCTTGGAAGGGACTAAAAGTCCCATGAGCCTCAGCAGCGCCCCCTGTGACGCCAGGGATCCAATAGGGCTGAAGGATTGCCCTGGAGACGCAGATAGATACATTTCGCGGGCTTGGAGCTCTTGGAGCAGTTGGCGTCAGGAGAAGCTAGGGGAAGGAGGTAGGGTGCAGGAGTCAGTGACTCCCTGCACTAGGCCAGGAGCCCCCAAGGCCCCAGCTAGCCCTGAGTCACCCAGTAGTGTGAGTTGTGTCAGGGACAGCCCCCAGGTTAGGGAGTAAACACAAAAAACAAAACTGTGCGCTACTACCTAACTACCTATAAAGTTTAAATGTATAAATATATACAGTGCAGTGACTATACCATCAATTTAGTGATAAAAAATTTATAAAAAATTAAACCACAACTCCCACAGTGAGATAATTATACATTAAATAATAAGTGCCACATAACCGTGTTGGGGATAATGGCGTCTGCAGCTGTAAACGCAGGGGTGGCTCAGCACCCCACACACACTAAGAGAATGGAAACAAAAGAAAACAGCGCACAACGCCAAATAGTGAAGCAAATTCAACAATATATTATAGAATTAAAAAGGGGGTAATATATCTGTGTACATGAAAAAAGTTGGTAAAAGGCATGTAGTGTGTATCACACTGTTTACCACTCGGCAGCTGTTAGCTGTAGATTCAGGTGCTTGCTTCCCTCTGCTGCTGCAGCTCAGTTGATTCTGGGGCAGGGCGTCAGTCTTTTCACTCCCAAGGGGATTTCCCTTCATGCAGCCAGGTTCAGCAGCTGGTACTGGGGCTCGGTGAAATCGCTCTTGCTTCCTGGCCGATATGAAGCTGCTCCTGTACCTCGGCAGGTGTATCCTCTGCACAGAGGTTAAAACGCAGCTTGCTGGGGTGCCCTCAGCGTGCCACGATGCCGCTCCGTCGCGGGACGCTGTGTAATGACGTCACTGTCTACACAGCAGTGGTGGATTCAATAGGGAAGTTTGAACAGTCTTACAAAGTCTCTCACAAGTGTCCAAAACAGCACACGGGATGAAATAAAAACAGGACAGGCCAATACATAGACAAAGGCCAATGTAAGCAGATATAAGGCAATAGAATGTTACATCCAACTAGTTTCGTAGAATTAACTACTTCTTCAGAGAATAATTAGGCCATTACCCAGAGGTCTTAAATACCTCACATAGATACCTTATTGGTCAACCAATTAGGGATAGACCAATCATCTATAATAGGTAATGGTCTGCGTGATAGGGAAGATGTGTAGTTTACTTTTAAAACAACAACTTTATTAACAAAAAAACAAAAACAAAAACAATACCTATTTAATATAAACTTACATATAGACAAAACCTAGCATAAATAATTAAAAACATGCTGGAATAAAAGAAACACAATATTAGTCGACTTAAAATAGACACCATCATTACTTGCATAAAAAGATGTAACTAGAAAAAAGCGTAGGATAAAGAAAAGCGTTTTAACCTCTGTGCAGAGGATACACCTGCCGAGGTACAGGAGCAGCTTCATATCGGCCAGGAAGCAGGAGCGATTTCACCGAGCCCCAGTACCAGCTGCTGAACCTGGCTGCATGAAGGGAAATCCCCTTGGGAGTGAAAAGACTGACGTCCTGCCCCAGAATCAACTGAGCTGCAGCAGCAGAGGGAAGCAAGCACCTGAATCTACAGCTAACAGCTGCCGAGTGGTAAACAGTGTGATACACACTACATGCCTTTTACCAACTTTTTTCATGTACGCAGATATATTACCCCCTTTTTAATTCTATAATATATTGTTGAATTTGCTTCACTATTTGGCGTTGTGCGCTGTTTTCTTTTGTTTCCATTCCCCCAGGTTAGGGACCCTGCCACTTATTATCGATAGTCAGTTAGGGGCCCAGCAGACGCTGCGCGCCCATCCAGAGGTTTGGGCTCAGACCTTCGCTGTTGCTGCATCAGCCATCCAGGTGGGATCGCCCCGGACGGTAGTTCCTGTGTAAAGTCGACATCAGGATCCTTTGTGAAGTTCCTTGGCAGGCCCGGGCACCGGAGTGCCCGGCAGGTAATCTACAAGTGCACCAACGAGTCATATCACATTCACAAGGGACATAGTGGCTGCGCAGTCACACATATCTCTCTCACTTGAGGGTGGGGTAATACTGTGTGGGGTTACTGGACACTGGGTGGGATCATCCGGTGGAGGTAGCGTCCTGCGAGACGCAGTAGTTAGTGTCTCCTCTAGGGAGGGACACCTGTTATTATATGCACAAGTACATTTCCTATGCTCACAAGTAAAGTCATTGGTTGTTTTACAAACTGTGTGTGGAGTGATATATATAGTGTCCTGCGAGGAACCACTCCCCTCTGGTGGGAGCCATCGCAGGTGGATGCGCTGCACCAAGTACGAGGTTATTCATATTGTGTCATATGTGCCCCAGGCTCTCCGTGGCGGAGGCTTAGGCCTCCTGTGATCCTAACAGGTAAAGCACCACACTGGGTAATGCATATAGATCCCCTCATATACACCCTATCTGCGATTGGGGGGGGGGGATATGGGCTACATTTGGAGGCACTGCTGAGATCAGACCTGGGGTGCCCCAATAGTTGTAGAGTACCAAAAGTACGCAAGGAAATATGTTACCAACCACAAGCCACGAGGTCCATATCTGGGCCAGTACGGTTCGGGAGCTATATAGCCAAGTGGAGGCATTGGGGAATGGTCCCACTCATGAGGAAGGGAGTGCCCTTCTAGAGTCCCTAAAGGAAATCCTGGGCCTAGACGGATTGTCGGCAGATCAGGAAAATTGCCGGGCAAATGCCTTACCAGAATGCTACCCCCTTATGTATGGAAAGAGCCCTAGTGTAGTTGAAAGGACTGTAATCAGAATGGAGGCTCATCAAGGAATGCTAACAGTGAGTCCCACCTAAAATGGCGTCTCGCGCCGAGTCAGGAGAGCGCCCATGTTGCATGCCACCAGCCTGCACAAAAATGTTTTGCAGAAACTTGTCCGGGTCTGGCGGGCAACCCCGAGCCCCGCCCCTGCGAGGTGAGTGACTCAGCACCGAGACAGAATATCCCCTTGATAGAATGTGTCCCTCCTTTGGATTCCACCAGCGGGAGGAAGCTCAGTGATCCCCAGTCAGTAACGTCTGTCCCCCGTAAGAAAGTCAAAAGCTGCCGCAAACAGCATCCTATATATATTTATTATCTCTAACTGTGCATGCAATGTCTTGTATATAATGTATAACCTGCTCATTTATGTAACTGTATCTGTAACCATGTATTATTTGTCTTAACTCTGTGCCCAGGACATACTGAAAACGAGAGGTAACTCTCAATGTATTACTTCCTGGTAAAATATTTTTTTAAATAAAAAAATAAAAATATCCTCAGTTGTATGGAGTCTGGAGAAGAAAGGGAGGGGACGTACCCTTTCTGTTGTGTCCAGGTGTACAAAAGGACTTGAAATTGTCTGGTGGTATGGATTTTGACCCCTTTAAGCTACAGGCAGAATATCAGGTGGCAGAAGTGGATGATGAGGGATGCATACAATGTGTCTGTAACCAATGTGACTTTCTAGGTGGCAAATTGACCTGGGGACCCCAGTGTGCCTGCTGCGGAGCACAGTTCCTGAAGCCGGGGCTGCTGCAGCCTACGGAACCCGCCAAGATGGAAGCGAACGACTTCCATACTGGACATGTCAATCCCGGTAACTCATCTATCCCCCTCACCGACATTTCGGAGGACACTTGCCCTCTAACCGTGGTTTCAGATCCGGTTCCAGAGTCGGCTCCAGAGCCGGAACCAGCAGAGAAAGATGTGAGTGGCCTCTACACACAGAAGGGAGGTACCCCCTGCTCTGACTTTGACCCCTGGCTGTATAGAGTCGTACGGGCTCCAACGTCAAGTTTGCCACTGGTAGTGTGCCCATGTGTAGTCAAAGACTGGAATATGACTGGTGGCTGGGTGGACGTGTCCTCTACGCTACACGTAGCGCTCATGACAACCATGGTAGATGGGGAGGGATGCCTGTATGGCCGTCTGAACGAATGTGCTTGCCCCGTAGGTGAATTGACCTGAGGGCCAAAGTGCCCTGACTGTGAGGTACAGATCCTGAAACCCAGACTGCCGCAGCCTACAGGTCCGCCACAGAATGGAGAATTATCCCGTCTCCTGGAGAAAAAGGAAACTCTTGTGAACCAGCTGAGCCGGGGCAAAGCTTCCTTCACCCAGACCATCGAGGAACTGAAGAGGCAGCTAGAGGAGGAGACCAAGTCAAAAAATGCCCTGGCGCACACGCTGCAATCATCCCGGCATGACTGCGACCTCGTGCGGGAGCAATATGAAGAGGACCAGGAAGCCAAAGCCAAACTGCAGAGGTCTCTTTCAAAAGCCCACGCCAAGTGCTCCTCAATGGAGAAGACCCAGCACCATCTACAGACAGAGATTGAGGACCTGGTCAGTGACCTGGAGAGATCCAACTCCGCAGCTTCCGTCCTGGAAAAGAAGCAGCAGAACTTTGACCGGATTCTGTCGGAGTGGAAGCAGGAGTACGAGGAGACGCAGGCCGAGCTGGGGTCTTCGCAGAAGGAGTCCCACCGCCTGAGCACCGAGCTCTTCAAGCGGAAGGACGCGTACGAGGAGTCTCTGGACAACTTGGAGACCTTCAGACGGGAGAACAAGAACATGCACAAGGAGATTGCAGACCTCACCGATCAGATCAGCGCTAGCGGGAAAATTATTCATGAGCTAGAAAAGGTGAAGAAAGCTCTGGAGAGTGAGAAGAGTGATATCCAGGCAGCTCTGGAGGAAGCGGGGAGAGCGCTGGAGCATGAAGAGAGCAAAACTTTGAGGATCCAGATGGAACTTTCTCAGATCAAATCCGACGTGGATCGGAAACTGGCAGAAAAAGATGAAGAGATCGAAAATCTAAGACGGAACCACCAGCGGGCTATGGACTCCATGCAGGCTAGCCTGGATGCAGAGACCAAAGTAAGGAAGAGGCCAGTAGGCTCAAGAAGAAGATGGAAGGTGATCTGAACGAGATGGAGATATCCGGTAAAGAGGCCCTGCCCGGTGCTTACTTCTACGCAAAGGATCCCCAAGTTTGTCTGTCTCAAGACCTAGAGCTCGTGATGTATCCCGAAGGCATCACTTCAGAAGTGGCTAATGGAGCCAACAAAGACTGTGCTGTGACCACCCTGGTAACTATTGCCTTCTTCATGCGCCACAGGGAGTGTTTTGTTCATCATATAGTGGACAGAGGAAAAGGTCAGGACCTCCCGGTATACCGCATGTGCGAGGCGGATGGCTGGGTAAAGGTCTGGCCAAGAGACATTGCACTATTCCTTCCACCAGGGGGACGAAGTATTAAGGAGCCAGTGACTGTTACCCCTGAGCATGATCTTCAAGAGATTAGCATGGCGGAGGCTCACAACAGTCAGAGTGAGGTACCCCCACAAGATCAGTTAGGGGCACCCCACCATTGGTCTCGGCAAACAGCAAACACCCAGCTGGCCTCGGGTATTACGGTGGTTGTTATGTGGTGTACCCAGTCATACAAAGCATATGTGATGCTTTGTATATTGTATGTACTGCATTTTTATTATATAACGTTTGTACATGGTTATGTCTGCTACCCAAGCGAGGTCGTAGGGATTTCACCAGGGGAAGAGTGTAGCCCCAGTCCCCGGCGGCTCCTAGAGACCCCCCTTCTATGGAGCAGCGTGGTCGCGGGTGCCGCCAGAGCCAGCAACGGACCCGCCGGCTGTTTCCAAAGGTGCGGGCCGGAGCAGGGAGCGGTTGGAGCCTTAGGAGGCTCGGCGGTGCACCCGGCTAGCGGGGGCTTCCATTGCAGTTGCGCACGCATGCGCCGGGGTCGCACATGCGCGGAAGAGGCCAGGGAGTTGCGGCGGCCATTGGGGGATTGCGCATGCGCAGTGGAGTTGCCGGCGGCCCTGAGTAGTCACGCATGCGCAGGGATAAGCGCACGAACGCTAACCTACCAGGGAAGGCTCTTGGAAGGGACTACAAGTCCCATGAGCCTCAGCAGCGCCCCATGTGATGCCAGGGAGCCAATAGGGCTGAATGATTGCCCTGGAGACGCAGATAGATACATTTCGTGGGCTTGGAGCTCGTGAAGCAGTTGGCGTCAGGAGAAGCTGGAGGAAGGAGGTAGGGTGCAGGAGTCAGTGACTCCCTACACTAGGCCAGCAGCTCCCAAGACCCCAGCTAGCCCTGAGTCACCCAGTAGTGTGAGTTGTGTCAGGGACAGCCCCCAGGTTAGGGACTCTGCCACTTATTATCTAGAGTCAGTTAGGGGCCCAGCAGACGCTGCGCGCCCATCCAGAGGTTTGGGCTCAGACCTTCGCTGTTGTGCATCAGCCATCCGGGTGGGATCGCCCCGGACGGTAGTTCCTGTGTAAAGTCGACATCAGGATCCTTTGTGAAGTTCCTTGGCAGGCCCGGTAATCTACAAGTGCACCAACGAGTCATATCACATTCACAAAGGACATAGTGGCTGCGCAGTCACACATATCTCTCTCACTTGAGGGTGGGGTAATACTGTGTGGGGTTACTGGACACTGGGTGGGATCATCCGGTGGAGGTGGAGGTAGCGTCCTGCGAGACGCAGTAGTTAGTGTCTCCTCTAGGGAGGGACACCTGTTATTATATGCACAAGTACGTTTCCTATGCTCACAAGTAAAGTCATTGGTTGTTTTACATACTGTGTGTGGAGTGATATATATAGTGTCCTGCGAGGAACCATTCCCCCTCTGGTGGGAGCCATCGCAGGTAGAGGCGCTGCACCAAGTACGAGGTTATTCATATTGTGTCATACGTGCCCCAGGCACTCCGTGGTGGAGGCTTAAGCCTCCTGTGAGCCTAGCAGGTAAAGCGCCACACTGGGTAATGCATATAGATTCCCTAATATACACCCTATCTGAGATTGGGGGGGGGGGAATATGGGCTACATATATTTTTTTAAACGGCAGCTTAACAAAGAGAGTGTTAAAGCTGCAGTTCAAGCTGCCATTTTTTTAAATATATATTTTTATATTCTAATAAATATACTGTATATAGTTGAAACTTTTTTAAGTGTCAAACAGGCGGGGGAGAAGAGTAAGAATTGACAGTTAAAAAGAAACTCAAACATTTATTTTTCATTTGTCAATTTTAGGAAAGGATTCAGGTATGTAGGCAAGACCTACAGATAACTTAAGAGAAGTGAACACTGTAAAAAAGCAATTAGATACGCCAGTACCATGCCATATAAATCATTAGCATAATGCCAATGCCGATTGCTTGAAGTTTATGGGCATTGATCACATTCAGAGATACATAAGGGGAGATGACCTGGATAAGAAACTACTATGCAAAGAGGGCAAATGGCTAAAAACATTAAGTCCTAATGGACTAAATTAAGATTTCACTTATACTTAATTTATTTGAACGTCATCACTATTGTAACCACAGGCTATATCCTCTGATTCAATTCGAATATATAATTTAATTGGCTGCTGATCAGATATAGATCACTGTAAAATATTTAACCTGTGTAATTCTATCCTGTGTACAAATAAATAATATGATTTTTTTTAAACAAAGTAGAATTACTACAACTATTCTTTACTTATTTATCATGTAGATTTAAAAAAAATATTATATTTGTTTTTGCATAATGGTTCTTCTATTTTCTGTTCTTTTTTTAAGCATTTGGCATATAATATTGCGAGAAACTCTGGGTGTACATCAAATGCATGTCAAATGGTCTCTCTTCTATCTTACCTCTATATTGTACATCCTCGAAAGGCACAGGAACCGTAAGTCGGGGAGACGTCCATGACATCAGATTTGTGACCGAGTGAAGGTACAGTAAGGGGGAACTTTGAGTTAGTGGGAGGATAGTATGACAGTTTAGGATCCTAGTTTAGAGGTACTCTTATTCTTGTCTGCTAGTTTGATGGTGCTTCTGAAGTCAGTAAATGTATGATGAGCAGTGAGTTGGTGGCACCTGACTACGGCCAGGTCCTCAGTGGCCGCTCCGGCGTGCACTACAGCGTGTGCACCACAAACCAGCGTGGGCGCACAAAGAACTGTGACACGAATGCTGGCAGAGAAGACACACATTTTGTCTACCTATGCCACAACACGATCACGTGGGCGGTGCGCTCCAATGGAAGGGCAGATATGTCCCATCATAGCTGTACCCCACATCATGGCCCCACCCTCCCACGCTCCCCTAGAGCTTTCGTACAGACAGCCAATCGCGGCTGTAGTCTGTGCGCTTGTGCAGCAGGGAGGACAGGGCCGTAGCCTAAGGCAGTTGATGCAACTATGCTTTACAAAGAATAACCTCTGACTTTATATAGAACCCATATGCTGATTTTTAGATAACATAAATATGACACCCTGGTTATAAAATATTTCAACAATTATACTATAACAGACTGATTAGTGAAAATTGCTGAGTGGTGCTCATACAGAAGTCAATACAACACTACTCGCAAGTAATCTCTGATTAAGATTGTCATGAAAATATTTGGTATAATATGTACCGCCTTTAATGTGATGTTTCCCATGCAATGTAAAGATATGTTTGTCTCAAAAAATACAATAAAAAAGATTGAAAAAAAAAAAAGATTGTCATGAACTGAAATGCCAATCAGAACCAAGAAAACTATATACAGTAGTATTCATTGCAAGTAAGATATATGTTTGTATGTACTGCTCTAAACAATAAATAGCTACAAACTGTATTGGAGAACTGCTTACTCAAAATGATCCTTATTACAAGGTTGCAATATACAGTGTTTTGAGTAATACACGGTAATACAGATGTAGCATGACTCACTGTCCTTGTGCCGCAGTCGAACAAGCAAAAGTCTATGGTGCGGGGGACAGTATCTGCTGCGATTGAGCTGCGAGGGGTCCATGTTTCTGAATGGGACCCACTGCAGAATTAATCCTCTGATGCCGCAATCACTGAAGTCATACATGCACTAAAGACTCTTAGGAGGCTATGCACTAAGCAGGGCCGCCCGATTGGAACATTTTTGCTCGGCCGATAAAAATTCAACGCAGGATTCACTATCAACTTCAGGGCATTTTGTTCTAGCCGAGCAAAAATCTGCCTGATCGCAAGATTCCCCCCCCCCCCCCCTGCAATTGCGCATTAACTTCTAAAGCGCAATAGCTCGTAGAAAAAAAACAGCCTGTAAGAGCTGCATGGAGACACTGCGTCTCCATGCATGGCTCTTACAGGCGATCGTGCAGCATATATATAAATTTTAATAATAGTGTAGATGTGCAGGGGTCTCCTGAGCTGTATCAAAAAGAAGCGGTGCACAGCAAGGAAAAATAGCCAAACACAGCTCTTTGAAAAAAACTCTTCAACAAAGTCCCGAGCTGCGTTTGGCTATTTTTCCTTGCTGGGCACCTCTTCTTTTGAATACTTTCTATGACTGACTCAGCTGGCAGCACCCGTACTCTACAGACAGATTAAGGACGTCTGACACATCAGTGGATCCTTCTCCAGAACAGACGAGCACACTGGTCTCAGCGTGACAGCAGGTACTTCTGTGGGTGGAGTGGGCTGGGGGCTGTGTTTGGAGTTAGCCGGGTTGTTCTCTGGCAAGACGGTCGGCGATTCCTTTTTCACCCGAGTGATCACCCCTCCCCCTAGCCTGCACAATAGTCCGCTTTTCCTTAAGATTGAGTTTTATTTCGTGCCTTATCTGTGTGTTTTATTTAGGCCTCAGACCTTTATCATTAAGGATTTGAATCCGGACGCATACCAGTTCTGGAGCACTGGTTGTAGGATTACTATCCTACGTTCTCCCATCTCCTGAGCTGAACCGCATTGGTTTCAGGCTTGGGACCCTTATTTCATGAGATACAGGCACTGTTATGGGGTGCCGGTATCTCCTGTGCTTTTAAAGCTCCCGCGTCATGTGACTGGTATCTTTTGAAGTAGGGGGTCCCCGAGGCTGAAACCAATGCGTTTCACCTCAGGAGAACCCCTGCTCATCTACACTAGTATGAAAACACACATATCAATAAAAAATAATTCATTACCGTAGCGGATAGCCGCTATGGTAATGAAGCTGCTTTAATATACTTTTTATTAATATTGTGTGGGAGCAGGGGGTCTCCTGAGCTGGACCGCATTAATTTCAGCCTCGAGGACCCCCTGCTTCCCGAGTTACAGGCCCAGATATTGTCAATTGTCCCCAATAAACATTGCAATACACAACACACCCACCCCTGTTCCCCCAAAAATCCCTATACCCCCTAACATACATACAATATCTTAATTTTTTTTGCAGCGTGACCGCGCATCAGTGACGCGCGGCATGCTGCGTAAAAAAAAAAAACCTGCTTCTTCACGTGGTTTGCGGTGGCAGCCGCTGTAGACTCAGCTCAGCCGCCACTGTAAAGTAAATAAATCTTGCACTCACCCCTGCCAGGCTGCCACGATGAAGGCCATCCTCATCCTCATCACCGTCCATGTCCTCCATTGTTACAAATAATACAGAACAATAAAAAGACAATCTAATGTCCCTTAACCCCTTAATCACCTTAGCGGTTAGTAACCACTATAGAAATTAAGGGGTTAACCCATCCTCCCCCACAACCCACCCGGTAGGCCTAAATACCCATCCTTGGGGACAATAACCCCTTCACCCACCCCCGCTACACACATTTAAAAATACACATAACAGCCCCACTACCCACCTCCTAGTTCCCTAATAAACCATTATAATATTTAATAAACAATGATACACAACACACCCACCATGTGCCCCCACATAAAACCATTATTTATTTATTTTACATACAGGCTTAATACCACAGGCCAATGGGGGTCCCCGGGTGGTCCCCACAGGTGTCCACAGGTCCCACAGTATACCCGGGGGGGTACCCATGAGTGTCTGGGGCCCTTAGGTGGTCCCTGCTAAGCTCCGTGGCCTCCAGGTGGTCCCTGTGGGTCCCTGCAGGCCCCAACAGGGTCCATGGGTGGTCCTCGTGTATGTATGGGGGTCCCCGATTGTCCCCACGGGTGTCTGGGGGGCCTCTGTTGGTTCCCATGGGTGTCTGGGGAGCCCTCGGGTGCTAACCGTGGGTCTCTGGGGCCCCCACAGCTGTGGGGCCCCTGATACTTCCCTGCGAGTGTCCCTGTGGGTCCTCATGTGTTCCCGTGGGTGTCCGGGGGTCCACGGGTGGGTACCGTGGGCTTCCAGGGTTCCTCGGGTGGACCCTGTGTGTCCCAGCTGGCCTGCGGTACCAATCCTGTATCTAAAAAAAAAAAACATGGCCTACATTTCAATAAATACAACCAAACCCATACAGTACAGTAATGGGCAGAATAACTATTTTCCAGATATGGATAATAGCTTATTTGCCCATTATTAAATACAACATTAGCTATGAAGCATAAATAAAGTAAATAAAAACCGTTCTACTTACCCCTGGCAATATGAAGGGTATCCTCGTCAGCTTACTGCAGGGCCATGTCCTCCATTGCAGAAAGAATACATAGCAAAATACATTCTAATGTCCCATAGCCCCTTAATCACCTTAGTGGTTAATAACCACGAAAGTAATTAAGGGTTTAACCCACCCTCAGCCACTACCCACCCAGGAGGCCTAACCACCCTCCCCAGGCAATCACCCCCACCCTTCACCCATTCATTGGTACAGAAATATGGGCATGATTTACTAATATACCAAGAAATGATGAATGATGAATGAATTAACAGGCCCAAATAAAAAAAAACATTACATAGCCAAATCAAACACAGCACATGTCAAAATCAAACACAGCACATAGAAAAATCAAGTACAGCACATAGCAAAATAAAACACCCCACATAGCAAAATAAAACACAGCACATAGCAAAATAAAACACAGCACAATGAAAACACCAAAACAAAACCATTAGGAAATAAATGAAAGCTCAAAGTTAACACCATCCGACAAAATCTAACTACCAAAAAGAAGCATCTATTAATAAGCAAGCACCCACCCCTGAAATAAACTATTTAAAACACAACTAAAAAATACATCTTACTAAATAAAAATTTAAATTAAACTGACCAAACATTTCTAAACAAACAAGCAAACTACAAATATAATACATAAAAACAAGCATTTGAAAAAACAACCATTGATTGTCCCCTGTATGTATTATTTCCATAGAGACATACATAAATACAGTGGCAATGAATAGGCACCCCAAAAAAATTAAATCACAATAAAAATAAAAAACCTGTAAAAGAAAAATAGCATACCTTCAATTTTTTTACTTACCTTTACAGTCTTCACCCTCCGAATCCCAGGGACACCGCATGCTTTCGAACCAATCCACAAACAGGAACAGGCCACAGGTAAAAAAAAATCCAAAGTCTTTTTCTTCTTTCTTTTTCTTCATCTGTAATTTGAAATCCAATTTCAGGTCTTCGGGGATCTTCTGGGGTCTTAAATACTTTTTTTATTGTTCTGTATTGTTTGTAGCAACGGAGGACATGGACAGTGATGAGGATGAGGACGGCCTTCATAATGTCAGCCTGGCAGGGGTGAGCAAGATTTACTCTATGCTGCTTAATGTTGTATTTTAAATGGAAAAATGCACTATTATCCATATCTGGATAATAGTAATTTTGCCAATTACTGTACTGTATGTGTTAAGGGGGAGGGGCATTGTATTTATTTAAAAGTATTGTTTCTTTTTTTGGGGGCACATGATTGGTACCACAGGCCAGCGGGGATACCCGGACTCCTGCGGGGATCACCCGGGGACACCTGCCGGCCTGTTGTATGCATGGTGTGCCGGAAAAAAGGTAAACAAAGATTTTTTGGCTGTCTCCAGTTCTTTTGCGCCAGTTGTTTGCTGGCGTGTTATTCTGGCGTGCTTTTAAAGCACGATTGACTTATCACTGCTTAGTGAATAACGTGGACTGGCCTGATCGGACATGTTTTGCTTACAGGGCTGAAAAAAAATGCCTTTTAAGGCCGATAAAGCGCTGTTATCACTGCTTAGTGAATCACGCAGCAGGCTGTATCGGCATTAAAAGCCACTTTGCGCTCTTAAAAGCAGTTATCACTGCTTAGTGCAAGCCCCCTTAGTCTTGCTACTGTACATCTGTAAGCTGCTCTCATAGTTACTTTTTAGTTTATTTTCAACAGTAAATTGTGACTAACCCCTCCACCCCCATCTTGCCTAATCAATACTTTTCAAACATTTTTTATTTTAATACTTTTTTTAAATTAACTAAATAATATTTTTTAACAACAATCTAACTTAAATGTTTGATCAATTTACTGCACCCCCTCCAAAGCTTGATGATAAGTTGAGAACTCATTCAGATTCAGCTGTTTATTTCTATTTTTTTAGGTCTACCTTAGAGTGATTTGTGTCAGTCTTTTGCTTTCCCTTCTTATGATCCCAGCAATAGGAGTAATTAGAGCACAATGAAAGAAATTAAGAGATATTCTGATGAATTTGTAATACACATGGGCTTTGTGAAGCTTAGCAAATGTTGTATGAAGTGTCATGTTTTTTTTTTTTTCCAGAAAAATGATTGGTCAATTTTGCATGATTTGATTTCTTTACATAAAATTGCACATATCCAAAAGTAATACAGATTTCAAGTCTGTGCTTGTTAATCAGTGCAATTTCACAGTGTTGCTTATGAGGCTTATCTCTCTGATTATACATGGTCTGGCAGCTCTCCATGAAATCTTATCACAGTGTGAGCAAAATTGGAGGAACACCAAAAGGCAGAATACAAATTTAAACCAGAATCCTATCTGTTCTATTTTTCCATATGTGGACTTTCTGCAGAGAGATTGGGATTCTGTGACAATGTCATTGTCTTTACGCTTAGACTTGCTGTTAGTAGGCACACCTGCAGCACCACCTTTTGCTGATTTAATTTTATCCAATTCATCATCATCATCATCATCATCATCATCATCATCATCATCATCATCATCATCATCATCATCATCATCATCATCATCATCATCATCATCATCACCATCACCATCATCACCAACATACGACCACGACAAAACTATGTCCACCTCTTCTTGCAAGTCCATGGTTGCTTTCAAAACCACTAAAACTGGTATTACTATTGGACGGTCATGTCCCAACTGTATGTCCATTCTGGTCCTCACCGTCTTTCCCTGGCTGACTCCTTCCTCCTATTATCATGCTTCTCACCAGCTCTGGTTTTCCAGGCTTTGCATCTGTTGCTTTGCAAAGCAACAGATGTACATCTGTCTACCTACCTTTGCTTCTGGTCTCCTCCTCCCGTCTAGACATCTCCTCGCTCCTGGATCCCTTTTTCTGGGTACAGTTTTCTCTGTAAATTTCCATTGTGGCCTCAGGCGCAGTTCTATACAATCTTGTTTGTTATTAGCAAACCAAGTCAATTGATATAGTTAGTGTTTGTAGAGTGATAGAGCTAATTAGATATACCCATATCAATGTAATTAAATTATATTAAAAAGTGAACAATACAAATAAATATAATGTGTGAATGTGTAAAGCAAACATGCAGTCAGTGATTATGACAAAGATTATGAAATATGTGATTGATAATATGGAATAAAAAAAGAGAATCCTTGTGATGAAAAGTGTCTGTAACAGGGCCTTTCCCCTGCCTACAAGGCTTCCAAAAAAAGCATGTCTTTTACTGATGAGTCCAGCAGGGAGCTGGTTAATTTCAGCAGATGTTAATTAGCTAATCTCCACCTGGTTCATCAAGCATGTTTAAAAGCCCACACCACACCAGGGATCAGTGTTAAAAAGTAACACTTTATTATCTGGTCAAGTGACTGCAAATATGATAACTAATATATAACTGAATTACACAATTACAAGAATGAACTAAAAAGATAATACACACCAATTACATAAAATGCCAGATCCCTCCCCCACGAGGATACACTGGCGACACACTTTATTCGAGCTCGGCTAGTCCCACGAATTCGGGTATACCCGGGTGTATTGAGGTTTGTGACTGTTTTCTGCCCGAGTGCATTGAGTTATTTTCCGGCAGGGATTGAAGCATTTTAATCCCGCTGGCTGCAATACTGCACAGTACATATATATATACTGCATTACAATTCATGAATTTATGCCATCTGGTAGACACGCGAAGCATTGCAGCCTATTAAATCCTAATCATTATCATTTAACAGATCAGCCGCCCATCAGCCAGGCATGAACCCAGGCTGGGAAGGCAAACGCAACGGGGCTTGTCAGAGGTGAGGAGCGGCGCATTCCAGGTATCTGCCAGGTACATACCGGGTATTTGCTCGAATAAAGTGTGTCGGTGCAGTAATTTCCTGTCTCTAGCTTCTATGAAACCTACACCTCAAATCAAATTCGTCTGAAAAAGGTTCACATTAAGTATTCAGCTAGAGCAAAGAGGATTATAAGAGCCACAATGAGGGGAACAGATACTACTGTAACAACAAGCGGCAGAGCGGGTAGCCATGGCTGGCACTGATGATGCGTCGGGACTGCACAAGCACTCGGGAGAACTCTCCTCCGCTCGCGATTCCTGGTTCCTCTGTCCGAGCCAATGGGTGAGTGCGTTGAGCAGCCTCTTGTGACCTCTACGCGTTTTGCAACAGACCATGATTATCATAGCGTTATTTCTGGGAATAGCCTACAAGCAAAAAGTGCTAGCCACATGATTCTACTGAGTGTACAATTGTAAAATTAATTGTACTGTGTTTCATTACATGTGTCATACAAAGAAATTTATAATGGAACATATTAATGGCAGAAACACTGATATTGTGTATTTTGTATCTAATAAAGTACACTATGTTTTTTAGTGAGTAAAAGAAATGTAGGATCTGTTTGTGTGTCCTACTATTGTTTATAATATTGAGTGTAATAAGTACAGTATGTGTGTATACTAATGGGTCTTCATATTAGAACAATAATTTTCAAGAGACAGACGTTGACAAAATAACTTTTATTCACACACAGTTAATTCGCTGTGTAAGAACACATTAACTAATTAACAATATATAAGTAACCATGGCTGGTTTCTGGCTACCAGCCTGCCCTTCTCCTGGCAGTAAGCTCTGGTAAGAGCCGGCCTTCCAGGACTAATACTGGGTTATCCCCACCCCCAGCAGCTTCAGTGAGTCACAGGGGAGGCAGTGCAACTAGACCTATCTGTCCAATCAGGGACTCAGACCTGGTTCCTGCTTTTCCTTTACTTAAGAAGCTGCACACCCCAAATTCAGCAGTTGCCTCTACCTTTGAGAAAGGATGCTCTACCCCAACAACTGAGCAGTACTCTGTCAGTTTGTACTCTCTCCCCAAGGGGAGTGGAGTGGGAGACTATACCTCTTACTTCACCATGGAGTAAGGGAAGAGCAACGACTGCTTCAGGGCCCCTTGGCTTGGAGTGAAGGTCCAGGGTACATCCTGTGGGTGAAGCCTCAAGAATTGCCTGCTGTTGTTAATGCTGTAAGAGCTGCAGTATGCAATAAAGTGTTCCAGTGTTTTACTTTACCTTCCTGACTGAGACTGTAATCTGTCAGGGGAAGTGTACAAAAGCTCTCCAATAGGGATTGTCCCCCACATCCCTGGGGCCTGCAAGAGATGGAGGCGCTGTCACCATGAGTACGAATCAGTTACTACCCCAGTAGCCTGTTCTGACCTCCTCCACAACACCGTAGGAGACTCGGATCTACTGTGAGCCAGCATGTATGCACCACACCACACCATGTAGCTGTGAAATCTTCCAGGGGGGGGGGGAGGACTGGACATGTATTACATATACAAAATAACAAAATAAACAAAATAACTATCAATAAAGTGCAGCACCTCCTCTTCCGCCGATGGCATGGGCAACTGTGAGGATGGAGTAGGTGGGCCTGATGTGGGCCAGGACTTGCTGGAGGCACTGGCTGTTTATGAGCATAGAGTGTGCTCTAATGCTCTCTAGACACTGCTACATGCCCATGTGAGGCCATTGAGGGCTGCCGCTACCTGGCCCAGGCCATTTAGCATTACACTGGTATGCTCCACCACATGACATGGGTCATGATGCAATGGTGGTTTTAGGCTACTTGTTTCTGTGGGGGGCTGCTTGCTTCTGCTGCGTGCTTTCCCAGCCCCTGTGACTTTGCCTCAATGTGTATCAGAGCTGGGCAGTTACATTTCTGAAGCTGCAATGCTGCATCTCAGCAGTACTTGTGATGGGTAAGAAGAGAGCTCTCAGCCAGTGTTGTTGGGGTGCTGGAGTGTGGTGTCTGGGTGCAGCAGGGGCAGACCTGGTGCAGCTGTTGCTGCAGTTTGTATCTCCTCCTGAAGAACCTCTGTAAAAACAGTAAGAGAGCTATGGTGTCATCATCCATCTCAAGGGCCTCTGCAGCCTCAGGTACAGGCCGTACAGCCTCGGCCACTGACTGTCTGCGTGATGATCTTGAAAAATAAAGCATTATATCATCAAATACATTCATACAGAGCACGGGTACATGTAAGTGTAGCCCTGTGTAATTTTGGGGTTACATGCCTCTCTCCTCGTGTGCAATAATTCCTGTTAAAAGGGCAGGTTTACCAGGAGTAATCATGAGGTTTGCCCTCATCCCCTGTGATGTGTATTGTGTAGTGAATGAAGTGACATCATGCTCTGTGTCCACTTACAGTGACACAGGGATGGTGCCTACTGGAGCTATATAGTACGCATCACTTCCTGAATTTAGTGTTGAGTTGAAGTGTGTGAGTGTCTCATCCCACTTGAATGAGACTGTCTGACCCAACACAGAGCCAGGGCTCTGGCAAGGATTGTGGCCCTCCCTTAGGGGAGAGGTGGGCAGACTATTCCCCTTACTCTATTAGAGAGTAAGGGAATAGCAAGGACAGATTCTAGGGCCCTGACTAGGAGTTGTGTCCAGGGACTTCCTTGAGGTGGGCAACCTTGATGATGTGCGGCTAAAGACCATCCGCAATGATGGGCAGTCTGCCAGTCAAGATGACAATAAAGAATGTCCAATTTGAATGAACCTTCTTGCCTGAGAGGGGAGTCATTCAGGGAGAAGCTGCACCCAAAGGTTCTCTTCCAGAGACTCCTCCCTGCTGTCATGGGGACCTGGAAGAGATGGAGGCGCTGTACCAGAAGTAAGTAGTTCTCAGCATTACTCACGAGCCAGTCCTGATGTATTTCCCTATACCATCAAGCGGGAGACTCAGGAGTCCTGTAAGCCAGCAGGTGCACCACACTGTAGTACATGCAACATGGGGCAGTTTCCTCACGTAAGGGGCCAATATGAGATTGGGGGGGGGGAAACACGATTACATTTTTGGAGGCGCTGCTGAGATGCATCAGGACAGGCTTTAGCTAGGCGAACTATAGGAAAGGAACATGTATGCTACCAGGAATGTGCTGCGGAATGGAAGGGAGCCTAGGGGTAGTCAGGGGTGGGATGTCTACTCGCAAAGCACACTCTAGGGCGCTGTATGGTGTAAAGTAGATCTGGAGACAGGGCTATTGCTGTTCTAGTCACCTTGAGGCAGCTAGTAGTAGGATGCCTTAGGGGAGTAGCCTGGTTAACGCGGATCAAGAACTCCAGGGAGGGTCTGCGCTTCTAGGTGTAGCCAACAGTAGGTGACGCCCTAAGTATTGGATGGAGAATCCCAGAGTACTCTAGCCAGTAACAAGACTACTAACCACAGAGCACACATACTGGACTGATACCATGTACAGCATACACCAGAAAGAGTTAGCCTAGCCTTAGGTAGTGCAACACAACTGAGGAAGACACACTGAGATACATGTAGAGGTGCACTGGCATACTTTATTGCATCAAAATGGCGACTGCCCAGCAGAGGAGTACATGTGCAATTGCAAAAGAAAAGTAAAGATGGCAACTATAAGTGATGATGTCCCGCGTGGTGCGAAGAGTCCAAAATGGCGGTTCGCGCCAGAGAGGGGAAGCGCGCGTGCTGTGTGCACAATGGAGGTACAAAATGCAGAAATTACTTTTGCAAGTTTGCTGTGAAGTGGCGCGAAAGCTGTAGCCGCACCTTTATTGTCCTGCCTGAATTCCCGGGGTGCAACCCTGGAGGATAGCTGTGAGGACATTGCAATTATGTGTGAGAAGGCTGATGGAGTATCTGATTGCCAGGCGCTGATTACAACTCAAGTCACAACTGCGTTTAATAGGGATTGCAGAGCGATCCAAAATGGCGGCTCCCGCTTCCCTGGGAGACCGCGTGGGCTGTGTGCAGAAAATGATTTTTCAAGAACTTGGCCGGGAGTGGCGAAAAAGAGAACCCCACCCTGATCGGGGAAGTGGCGCGAAAGCCGTGGCCGCGCCCTCCTGGGATGTGACAGGCTCAGAGCCGATTCTGAGTCATGACGTGAAGCTGTGGGACCCTCCTCTAATCTCCACCAGAGGGAGGGGTCCCTGCATCTGCCAATGGAAGACTGAACTGACTGAGGGAGGAGCCGGATGTGCACTTCCTGTCGCTCAGTTGTGAAGAGCTGGTGAGCAAGAGAGACTGCTGTGCCGTGTGTCTCCCTTACCCAGCGCAACTACTAACTGTGTCATGGCGGACATTGACATACACCCCTACCAACTCCCAGGAGGCTTCCTGGTAGTGAAGACGGGTGATAGAGAGATACTGCGGTGCCTGTGTATGCAGTGCAGGCTACCGGGCGGAGAAGCCAGCACCACGGCGAGATGCCCTCAATGCGACATCCATTACTTGAGGGTCGTGGAGCCGTTCGTGCCTGGGCACGCCGCGGAGGTGGGAGGAGATACAGCCATGCTGAAGGCTGGGACCTTGCCAAGAGTCAAGAAAGGGGAGGTCGATCCCGGAGAATGGGGATCACTACTAACAATGGTGCCTAAGAAGGATGGCGCTGAGGCCTGCAACCGCAGCGAGAACCTGGAACCTCGCTGTCGGTCTCCTGCGGAGGTACCCTTACCGTCCTCAGCATCTGCCTCGTCGGATGATGAGAACGGAAACCCTGCATCGGTGGTGATGCGCCTACCGGCGGGCCACTACAGCGGTGCTGAAAAGAAGGAAAAGCTACTTACCAGTGATCTCAAGGGGTTGAGTATCGACATTCCCCAGCAGCACGCGCTGGTGCGGCCGGAGCAGTGAAAGAGTCCTACGGCCGTGGCGACTCCCAGCATGTCGGAAGAAGAGGATCCCATTGCAAGCCAGTGGAGTGGTGAGATACCCTCTTAAATCCCACAGGCGCCGATAAGGGCGGCCGAAGAGAAAGGCCCGACCAAGGCCCAAGTGGAGCTGAGGAGCGACATTGAGTATCCGGCGCTGGACGTCGAGATGGAGGACGAAGTTCTGGTGGGGGACCCCACCCAAGATGGCGCGGCCTCACGAGAGAATGATGACGTCACTTCCGGTAGCCACAGCGGAGCCGACCGGAAGCACCCATCATCGCAGCGGATCAGTACCAGTCTGTCGCAGGAAGAAATGGACAGGTATCGGCAACGGTGAAGAGTCGGGGCAACAAGAAGAGTGGTGCCTGCTCTGCCCAACATCACAACGGGTCGCGGCATAGCCAAGCTGTTAATTATGATACCGCAACGTAAGAACACTTCCCCATTCCCTTTGCCCAAGGCCACTGCCCCTATCCCTGCCCCTGTCACGTCTCCCTCGGGTACTGATCGAGCCAAGGGTGGTCTGGGGAGTCACGGGACACATCGGAGGAACGGCCTGGGTCGGCCATGGACTGGGGGCACTGTTTTATGTCTGATGAGGGGTCGGGGAGGGAAGTAATACAGGTATTACACTGTCACATCCCCGAAAATGAATCCCACTACTTATACCCATATTGTAAGGGGGGGGGGGCAAAAACGTTATGGGACGGTCACCCGTTCAAATACTACATCTGGTGTCTCTTCTGGTGGAGAGACTGAGGAGTCTGAGAATGCATTAGCAGTAACGAAGCAGTCCTTGGAGCATAGTAGCAAGTGGTGGGCTCCGTTGTATGAAGGTTATTCTGAGTGGTTAGACCGCACCAGATTTATATTAATGCGGGGAGATGTAGTTGACCACTGGTGGGATGTGGGTGAATACTCGGCTGAGGAAAGCCATGTGGAGTTAGTGAGAAGGTGGGATGAAATCCAGAAGGGAATAGTCACCTCAAGGGGTTCATCTATACTATATGATGTTATTGCCCCTGAAGCACCATTGTTTTGGGTCCTGCCAGCCAAAGCAGGAAATAAAAAGCTAGTGAGGATCAGCAGGGCTGAGAGGGCCATAGTAGCGAGATATAAGCAATCTCATGGGTTGGAATATCCTTATGTTCCCGAGCCTCTAATGAAGGAGATATAGGACAATCGGGGTACCTGGCTAAGGGAAGCAGTGGAGGACTACCTCAAGACCAAGTCTAGTTACTCTGAACACAGAACAGAGTCTAAGATATGTTATTTGATGAGGATTTGGAGTGTTGGGCGCAACATGTACATGCTTAAGATGGAGTATAGAGCAGAAAATGGGCCGCCTAGATCATACAGTATTACAATAATTGATCACAACGGGCGAGAGGTAAAGAAGCCTGACCCCAGATATTACTATTGAGGTTTGGATTCTCCTAGGGAGTAATCTTTGTAGTAATATGAGGTTCTGAATACAGTAATACGGTTATGGTGATTAGGCATTGTGTTTAATTATGTATGGTGTGTGCCAATGTATTTTTGTATTGATATATTGTTGTTCTTGTACATTTTGCAGTTGCCTGTTTGAAGGAAGGCTCTGCAAATTTAGGACCAAGTGGGGACCATTGGATCCACCAGAGGGAGATTGTAGCCCTGTGTAATTTTGGGGTTACATGCCTCTCTCCTCCTGTGCAATAATTCCTGTTAAAAGGGCAGGTTTGCCAGGAGTAATCATGAGGTTTGCCCTCATCCCCTGTGATGTGTAGTGAAGGAAGTAACATCATGCTCTGTGTCCACTTACAGTGACACAGGGGTGGTGCCTACTGGAGCTATATAGTACGCATCACTTCCTGAATTTAGTGTTGAGTTGAAGTGTATGAGTGTCTCATCCCACTTGAATTTGACTGTCTGACCCAACACAGTGCCAGGCCTCTGGCAAGTATTGTGGCCCTCCCTTAGGGGAGAGGTGGGCAGACTATTCCCCTTACTCTATTAGAGAGTAAGGGAATAGCAAGGACAGATTCTAGGGCCCTGACTAGGAGTTGTGTCCAGGGACTTCCTTGAGGTGGGCAACCTTGATGATGTGCGGCTAGAGACCATCCGCAATGATGGGCAGTCTGCCAGTCAAGATGACAATAAAGAATGTCCAATTTGAAAGAACTTTCTTGCCTGAGAGGGGAGTCATTCAGGGAGAAGCTGCACCCAGAGGTTCTCATCCAGAGACTCCTTCCTGCTGTCGTGGAGACCTGGAAGAGATGGAGGCGCTGTACCAGAAGTGAGAAGTTCTCAGCATTACCTCACGAGCCAGTCCTGATGTATTTCCCTATACCATCAAGCGGGAGACTAAGAAGTCCGATAAGCCAGCAGGTGCACCACACTGTAGTACATGTAACATGGGGCAGTTTCCTCACGTAAGGGGCCAATATGAGATTGGGGGGGGGGGGGAAACACCGTTACATAAGCACATTTGTATAGATTTTGATTGCTCTTTATTTATAGAACATTTTAGCAGTACAAAATATTGGGGCCCTGATCAACAAACTGTTGTTAAACTTTAGCAGGGATTAACTTCTATTCACAAGAATGTGAGCTGAGGCGTGCTATAGTTTATTACCCTTTTGTAGAGCAATGACATTAAAGGGCCCATGCTATAAGCGTTCATAAAAAAATCACTAGGCCATTTAAATCGCCTGTTTTTTGAGCATTGCTATCACAGTTTTCAGAAAGCCTCGATTACCTGTGATTGTAAAATTCCCAAAACGGGCGAGTAGCCTGCAACGCTTCACCTCTCTGAAAAGGGCTTACCCAGTGATTTCTTTCAGCTGCAGAGAGAGCTGCTCAGAGAGGTTGTCTCCACGGGTGTCTAGGGGACCATGGGCGGTCCCCACAGGTGTCTGGGGCTCCACAGGTGGTCCCCGTTGGAGTCTGGGGGCCCACGGGTGGTCCCTGCAGGTGTCTAGGTGTCCTCAGTTGTTCCCAACAGGTGTCAGGGGACCTCGGGTGGTCCCCATCGGTCCCCGCTGGCCTGCAATACCAATCCTGTGACAAATTTAAAAATTAAAAATAAATACAGCCTCCCTCCCCAACAAATACAGTACTGTAATGGGCAAAATAACTATTATCCAGATATGGATAACAGCTAATTTTCCCATTTTTAAAATCAAACATTAGCCAGCCAGCATAAATAAAGTAAATAAAACTTCTACTTACCCCTGCCATCATGAATGGCATCCTCATCAGCATACTCAAGGTCCATGTCCTCTGATGCCAGGAAAAATACATGAAAAAATACAATCTAAGGGCCCCTAACCCCTTAATCACCTTAGCGGTTAATAACCGCTATAATAATTAAAGTGTTAACCCACCCTCCCCCACTACCCACCTGCGAGGCCTAACCACCCACCCTGGTCCCACAATACCAACCATCTACCCATTGATGGGCATAGTGGTACATTATACTCATATAATATGGGCATGAGAAGCCACTATAGCAGTCAATGTTCACCCTAATAAAAAAGCATGAAGGCCAAAAATACACAATTATAAAAGATATACATAACATATAACATATAACATAACATAACATATACATAAGCACCTAAGCATCCCAATTCAAGAAATAAAAGCACTAGCCAACCAATAAAATAAATAAAATCACTAGCCAACCAGTTCAATAAACAAAAGCACTAGCTAACCAATCAATTTAATTAAAAGCACTAACCAACAAAACAATTAATTAATTTAAACCAGTAGCAAACAAAACAATTTAATTAGCCTAAGGCTAATTGGAGGAGAGTAGTGACCGGACTGTGGAACATGAAGTGATGTCACCGTGATTGACACGAGTTGCTCAATCGTGACTTAGCTGGATTGGGAGAGCTTGTTCCCGGGGAATCAGCAGAACGTTATGAAGCACTGCCTTGACGGAATTTTTATGACAAGTCTGTTATATGATCACATACAGTATGTGAGTGCAATTGATTCCTTTTTATCATATTGAAGTAAAAACGGTTTTACACTATGCATGTCCTTTTCTACTTTCTTTTTGAGGTACAGGTATATAAAGAAGAACTCCCTTCTGCAAAACATTTGACGAGCTTATATCCAACTTCCTATACTGTATGTGAGTGCATTAGAAATAAAAATACTTTACATTTCTGGATAACACTATATATTTTCTATTCTTTATACCCTGAGCGAGGTTGCGCTCCTGATGTTCTTTTATTTTTAGAAATACTGTACCCTGTAACTTGGTATTCATTTTGTAACAGATGTGATAGCAGTTCATAATGTATAAAATATGTTTATGTTTAAAGTATAAAGAGGAACTAAAAAACCTGGATTGACTACAGTGCAGTAAAGTTATTGTACTGTGATCCTGCAGTAATTGCTATTGTCTTAAATTGCATTAACCATGGAATTATAGTGCGATAACCTTCACCTTAGAGATTCTTTCTCATAGATATAGTTGCACTACATTAACAGCCCAATTTTAGAAAACCAATTCCCTCAAAATAAAGTTTCTTGATCCTCGTTGTTTATGATTTCTGAAGATTCAATAACCATTCAAAAGAAAACGGTAAAGTAAACCAATATCCATGCACCTACCAGTTTAATACATTTTGATTTTCACTTTCACAGCACTCGGTATCAGATTCTTGCCCTTATGAAAGGGGATAAATGAGCGTGAGATTAAAGATCCGTTAAGGACCAAGCTCAAAGTGATGAAGGGAGTAATTCATTAACATAAATATGAACATTTGATTTCATAGTTCAACATTCATTATGGTAATGTACTCTGGTTATGAAAAGCCAGGCACAGCAGATTTACGTGGTCTGAAGATAAATTATGGCATTAGAGATGTTTTTGTGATTTTTTACTTGCGTTTATTCTGATCTAGTAAAGACTGTTTCAATTGGCAGTAATGAGAGACAGTAATGAAATTGCCTTCCTTGATCACACTTAAAAAAAGGTTTTCGTAAGTTTAAAGGCATTTTTAATTATAGATCTTGGTTAATTTAACCACTTAATTGACTATAGTATGTAAGAACATGTATTCTGACTCCAAAGAAAAAAATCCTCCTTCTTAGGTTGTTTCAATATATTTTAGTACAGCTTAGCCTACAATTAATTATATCAGAAATATTATAAGCAGAAATTAAACTACAGTAAACTATTCTGAATATGTTTGTGCCTAATATTTGACCACACTGAGCTGTCATTCAATTGTATCTTTTATTGCTTTACAGTTCAGAAGTACTGTTTATTGAACTACTACAGGGTTTAAAGTGATCCACTAGAGTGATCTACTGTGGCTATTAAACATCTTATACTTTTCTTTTTTTCAGCAAACAAATATTGGTCAGCTCTTAAATTCACACATCCTCACCCATTTGTAATGCTTAAAACGTTGATTATATTTGCTGCATATGGTTGTAAATCACAAGAGACCTGTGAGGTAAAGTATTGAAAGCTCAGTACACTATATTTTCATCTATAAAGATATTTCATGTTGTCTTACAAGGTACCACAAACTAAAGGAGAGAGAGAGAGAGAGAGAGAGAGAGAGAGAGAGAGAGAGAGAGAGAGAGAGAGAGAGAGAGAGAGAGAGAGAGAGAGAGAGAGAGATATTATCCTATGTTTTACAGCAGCAGATGGTGGAGCCTCACAGCAGCACTTGCAATGTTCCAAAGTATTCAGGGACCACCGTACATGTTTTGTTTGGATGCCAAACTTCCTCAAGGGTCCTTTATTGCACCCCTGAGGGGTGGTCCCTGAATACTTTGGAACATCGCAAGTGCTGCTGTGAGGCGCCGCCGTCTGCTGCTGTACATATACACGAGAACCTGCTGCGAGCTGATCACTGACCAGGGAGCTGTTGATGCTACTGTAGACCCATAGTGGTCAAAATTGCCTTTGTTCTATTTCCAGCATGTGAGTTGAATGGGCTAACTGCCCTTACTTATCTTTATCAATAAATGGTTTTACACTATTATACCTTTATTCCATCCATGTTCGGGAGAGCCAACTTTGATCCAGATATTATATACAATGCTTGAAAACCTTCTCCACCACGTGAGTGAGCACTCACTAGTTTTAATATTTACATTTGACATTTGTTATACACATCTGCACTATGTATGTTTTTTCTGTTTTTATGCTTGAGGGCAGATTATTTTGGAACCTGGCACTAATATCCCTTGTAGCAGAATTTATGCAGTAACGGAAAACGAAAATACTTATCTAAAATTGAACAACATTTGGCCAATGGTTTCTTCAGACATTCTAATTCTCTGGCAGCTTCACCTTTATTTTTTCGTTAAAAAAAATCCCAGGGAACTGAGAACCTGCATCAATAATTGAGCCTTAAACAAGCTAACCATTAAGAACCCGTACCCACTGCCTTTACTTCCAGTTCTGTTGAATCAAGACAAGATGGCTACGATTTTCTATAAAATGGATCTCCGTGAGTCATATCATCTGGTGAGGGTGCGTGAAGAAGATGAGTGGAAAACGGCCTTTCGTACTAGTTTTGAAATCTATGAATATCAAGTGGTGCCATTCAGCCTTTGCAATGCACCCACTGCATTTTACAAATTAAGTGTTGCAAGTGTCATAATATACATCGATGACATCCTGGTCTTCTCTTCAACTCTGGATGAACATATACACCATGTAAAGGCAGTTTTTAAAAGAATTAAGACAACATAAACTATTTGTAAAATTGGAGACATTCCATTTTCCTGTCACTACTGTTGCATTTCTGGGTTTTGTTATCACTCTCTAAGGCATCTAGATGGACCCAAAAAAAGGTTCAGGTGCTGATTGATTGGCCACCTCCAATGTGTGTAAGAGATGTAAAATGCTTTTTGGAATGTGCACATTTTCACCTTAAGTTTATTGGAAATTTATCAAGAATGATTGCCCTGTTACTCGGCTCCTAAGAAAGGGGATCAAGTTTGACTGGACCACAGAAGCGGAAGAGACATTTACTTGCTTGAAAAAAAATTTCACCAAAGCACCTGTTTTATTAAATTTGGATTCCAAGCAACCATACATAGTGAAAATGGGTGCCTCCAATGTTGCCGTTGAGGAAATTTTTTCATAGCGTCATCAGGAAACTAGTCAAATAAACCCAGTAGCTTTTTTCTCGCGTAAACGTTCACAAGAAGAAGTTAACTACAGTATACCATCACGGATATACTGTATCTAACCACTATAGATATAGATAAAGGTGTTAAGATGGTGTTATGATTCAATGCTGGCAGATCATCCAGGGATTTAGAAGACCTTCGCTGTGGTACAAAGACATTTCTGGTGGCCGTTCGTGAACACTACAGTACAAGAGTACGTGTGCATGTGACATCTGTATTTTGAGCTAAAACCGACAGGATGGCTCCACAAGATTTATTGATGCCAATAATTCTACCACTCACTCATTAGCATATATTGTCTTTAGATTTTATGGTAGAACTCCCCAAGGAAAGGGGTTACAATACTATCTTGATGGTCATCGACATGTTCATCAAGATGAGTCATTTTTCTCCGACTAATGAATACCATCTGTGAAATTGCTGGTACAACTATTTCTACAGAACATAGTTTGCCTTCTTGGAGTGTCATCTATGATCTCAGACAGAGGTTCACAATTTACATCACACTTTTGGAAAGCTTTCTATTCCTGTCAGGAACCACGCCTCTGACGCCACGCTGCCTGCTGTTGCCCTGAATCTGGTCCATCTGATGATTCCCCTGTTTTCTCCCTGCCCTGACCCCGGTTTGTTCAAAGATTCTCCTGCTTGCTGCCCACCTTGACCCTGGCTTGACTGACTAACTTTTTAGCCTACTCCTTCCGGAACTCTCTACTGCCCATTGCAACACTGATCCGGACACCCGAATCTAGCAATATGTGATTAGCCAAGGTGGTCCAACACCTGACGCCGTGTATATCCCCACTCAGCCTACTATTATTGAGCTGATTGCTCAATAAAAAATACATTTTCCATCTGGAAAGCTATGTCAGGCATACAGAAAATGTTCAATGTGCTGCAGTACTTACTGGGTTTAGTCCCCATCCTGCATATCAAGTCTCCTTCCTGCAAGGTCAAGTTACTACCTTATAGGCTGAGAAAGCTATACTATGAGGTGCCATTCTCACCATAAAGAGACAGATGGATCAAGTGGCGATTACTTACCCCACTGTTCCAGCCCTGAATTTACCCATGCCGCTTTGATGGTAAATCAGGCACATTTTAGGTTTTCCTTAACCAATGTGAAATACATTCTCATTTTCATCAGACCTTATTTTTAGATGCTCAAGCTAAAATTGGATTCGTCCTCATGTCCGGAATTGCTAGAACAAGTAAATTATGGCTCGTTCTTCACTAAATTGAATCTTCGTGGGGCCTATAACTTAGTTCGCATCCGGGTTGGAGATTAATGGAAGACAGCCTGCTCAGCACGGTTTGGTCAGTATGAATATTGGGTCATGCCCTTTGGGTTTGCCATGTTCCGGCCACCTTCCAATATTGAGTAAATTATATCTTTCGAGACATTTTAGATCAGTTCCTTGTTGTTTATCTTGATGTCATTCTCATTTTTTCCAGTGATCCACATGTATAAGAAGGTCATGTCAAAGAGTCACTTACAATGAATTTCTGTGATATGCGATCTTGACCTTCAGAATAGCTATAGATGAACAAAAAGTTCAGGCCCTACGGGACTGGCCATCCACCATAGATGTGAAATATTTGCAGAGATTTTATAGGATTTTCTCATTTTTACCGTTGCCTTATTCAGAACTTTTCACTTATGGTACTTCCACTAATGACCCTTCTTAGGAAACCTATCCTTTTCTTGGGGAACTCCTGCCACAGCTGCCTTTCTAGTTTTAAAGAGGAAATTCTCCACAACACCTATATTAATGCATGCTGATCCTCAGCAACCATTCATAGTGAAAGCAGACACCTCAGATTTTGCCTTTGGAGCATTTCTGTCTCAACGATCTCCTTTTCATCCTTGTTCCATCCTGTGGCTCTGCTGCCTAATGTTGAAATGAACTTTATAATTATGGAGAACAAACTATTGGCTTTCCTTGAGTGGAGACACCTATTGGATGAGACAGAACATGAGGTGGATGTATGGAATGATCATAAGAATTTAACACATTTACAGACTGCCCACTGTACCAATCAACGACTGGCTCACTGGGCCTTACACTTTTCTTGTTTACAATTCAAAATTACTTAAAGAGCAGGAAAACTATATATTATGCTATTACCTAGCATTATACCATTTGCCAACCTAGCTCCCTTTCCTCTCCATTGTTCCCATCCCACCGTGGTTTCCTTTTTTTATTTCTTGTTGTGCCCAATAAACATTTCAGCAAATAAGAAGATTTCCCTTGCTAACTATATGGGATTGCCACAGTGATCCTTGGACAGAACAGAGTCACTTGCACATTTATCACATTGTCACTTTATTGTGTTGCTGGTTCACTGTATTTATTCACTTTTTTCATTTATTTTGTAGTTATTATTTTTTCTTTAGGCACTTCACAATTCAAAGTATAGTTTAAAAAGACTACTAATTATTATTTTTTATTTATACTTATTCACTGGTCAACACTGGGAGCACTTACCCAGACACTATGACACCTGACCCAGACACTGTGTTTCCTTTAGTGCCAGTGGTATACCTGGGTAACAACAGGCTCAGAGGGCTTAATGTTATTTCTATGATTGAGTTCACTAGTACAGCGGTGTGCAAACTGGGGGGGGTGTGACCGCTAGGGGGGGGGGCGCGAGACTGAGTGCGGGGGCGCGGGGTTTACGGAGGCCCCGCATGCTTCCTGAAGGCACTTAAATTAAGTGTCGGGGGAGCTGCAGGGCCCCTATAAACCTAACTTACCTTTACTCCGGCGGCTTCTCACACCGTCGCCATGGCAACGCGCCGTCATTTTGTGACATCACGTTGCTATAGCAACGTGATGTCATGACACCGGAGCGCGGGTGAGGGGGTCCGCGGAGGTGAGGGGACCGTGGGGCGCAGGGAAAAAAGTTTGTGCCACCCTGCACTAGTGCACAAAAGAAACAGAATCCTTATTAGGAGCACTCAACACCTACTAATACTTGTATCAAAGAACATTATTTATTATTAACAAAATGGAAAGAAAGTTATATACTGTACTTATATAAAATCTATAAAAACTAAGGATGCACCTAATCCTGCCAAGTAAACTACATAGCCTCATAGAGAAAGGGGAGCACCCCCTCCCCTGAAATGTCAACAAAATTGCCCACTCTATGGTATTGTAGGAAATTGAGTTCAGTAATAATAGATATTGTTAAAGTGATCGCGATGCGGTAATTAATGTATTAATAATGGTCGTGTTATTTCCCACATCACGACTGTGGTTAAATTATCACACCTGATTAATTATTACCGCAATGATGATGTATATATCTTAAAATTGCATTTATAAGACTTTTTTTAAAACCGATTGCAATAATAACTCAATTTTACCTGAGTTTCATGTATCCAGGCCTTAGTTTGCATCTTATTGCTTCAACTTTTCTAAGGTCTTTGATTTGTTTTGTTTTTACCATATGCGCACATACAGTAGGGAAAACACACAGATTATAATGAGATATATCATATTGTGCAAAGTATAAACAAAAAAGTATAACACGGATTTAAAGATTTCTCATGTTATTTTTTTTTAATGAAAGTTCAGTACCTTATCATAGTTTTTTCCTTCATTGGTCCCCTAAAGTCTGCCTTTGTAATTTTAGAGACTTTGTTAGTAACAAATAAAACATATTTTTAATTAAGATCCTCTAATGATAAAATGTCCCCTAATGTTCCCTCACTTGAATATTTTAATGCACATACTGTTCCATAGTCTCAAATATATTCTGCTATAATAGGGTTTAAGATCTATTTGTAAAGCCAAACAGGTTTTAAATCTGGATTCCCATATGTACATACCACTTTCTTCTATTTGTATGATCCTGTTTAAATAATGTAAAGCCCAGGAGCCTCAATGTCACTGAATAAGTTAATGACACCTTTCATTATTATATGTTTATTTTTGTTGATATTTTATGTGGTAGGTTACTTTTTGGGCATCTTGACTAATGGTCTAGAAGCATATTAGCCCTGGTTGTACAATAGACTGGTATGTCTTTTTAGATGGATTTTGGGGTAGAACATGAGTGTCCTAGGATGGGAGTTTAGATCCCTGTAGGAGGAAAGGAGTGCTATCCCCTTCTATGCAAGGTCATTCTTTACTACCCTTTTTGGCATGCAATGGGTTGGTAAGTAGGGTTTGTGAGGGTCATTAACCCCTTGATTACTATGGGCCCATGGAGACATTATGACACTGTAGTTAAAACAGAGTTTATAGCTAAAGCCTTATTATGCCAAGTATATGTTGCTTATCAATATGTACTTCGTATCTTTGATTTATAAAGCAGAGAGTTAGTTAAAGTCATATTAGTGAAAGGGAAAAATACTGTGAGCAGCTCTGTCCTTTTCTTGCTAATTTTTTTTCCTCTTCGCCAATTTTTTGCAAGCAAATAAGCATCAATAAAGGTAATTGTCATTGAATACAGTGATCTGATTTAATATTATTTGAGGTAAGAGCAGACAAATAGCTGAAGCATAATGAATAATGACCCTAAGAATCCAAACCCCTCCTTCCTAAAGCAATATTTCCAATGCACTCCTAAGGTCCAACTGCCTATGTGGGCTTGTGAAGGATACTGAAAATCTGAAATTACTACTGTACATTTCAGTTTCTAGTTTACAATTTGCAATGCAGATCCCAGAAATTCTTTTAAACCCTGCAGTTTCATCTAATTCTGTTATAGACGCCGATCTTTTCTTTTGGCGATTTGCAGTGGGACATTCATAACGTAGCAACGGGAAAATCCGCCATTCAATTGAACCAGCAGCATGGAAAAGGGGGCGATAATGCTGGCTACAGCGGTATTCTGATATCTGTTGAATTTTATACGAGAAAAAGTATGTGTTATTAATGAACCTGTATTGGGCTATTGCTGAGTCATGCACTGTCCCCCTGAAGTTGTGTTTCTTAGCACAATTACTTGTGCAAGCCTTATATTTATGTTCATCAAATCAATCTACTTTATATATATATATATATATATATATATATATATATATATATATATATATAAAGACAAAAAAGAAAGCGCCCATCCTAGTGTAATATGAAATAAAACATTTAATAACCAGACCTAAATTCAAAAGATGTAAACTCACAAACAAATGTGAATTAAAAGCATGTAATGAGTATACTCATTCGCCAACTGTGGGATGGACCTGCTCTGCTCACACGCCAACTAGCTCTTCAGTGGAGTCCCAGACTGTCTAAGCCGCCGACCAGCAGGGCTTTCACAGGGTGACACGATCTCTCACGATGTAACCCGGATGCAGATCTCTCCACACATCACATCCGGATGGGAGAACCAGTCGCGTGACCCAGCAGTGGAATAAAGTTTTTTGCGTCTTGATTCTACCAAATGGTGTTAAGGTTCGCAATATCTCAGCAATATTTCAGAAGTGTCCCAACGTCCCAGCAGCAAACGAGTATAAAATAAAATAGCCAATAGCTCACACTACACTTCCCTACGCGTTTCTTCACACAAAGGGTGATTTCACCCTTATCCTTTGTGTGAAGAAAAGTGTAGGGAAGTTTAGTGTGAGCTATTGGCTATTTTATTTTATACTCGTTTGCTGCTGGGACGTTGGGACACTGCTGAGATATTGCTGAGATATTGCCGAACCTTAACACCATTTGGTAGAATCAAGACGCAAAAAACTTTATTCCACTGCTGGGTCACGCGACTGGTTCTCCCATCCGGATGTGATGCGTGGAGAGATCTGCATCCGGGTTACATCGTGAGAGATCGTGTCAAACTGTGAAAGCCCTGCTGGTCGGCGGCTGAGACAGTCTGGGACTCCACTGAAGAGCTGGTTGGCGTGTGAGCAGAGCAGGTCCATCCCACAGTTGCGAATGAGTATACTCATTACATGCTTTTTATTCACATTTGTTTGTGAGTTTACATCTTTTGAATTTAGGCCTGGTTATTAAATGTTTTGTTTCATATTACACTAGGATCGGGCGCTTTCTTTTTTGTCTTTCTGTAGATTCATTGGGAGGTCGTTGGTTTCTTGCAGAGAGCAGCCGGTATCCAGAGTTTGCATTATCTATACTTCATTTTTTATTTTTATTTTTTGCACAGGACATTTTTTTCTTTTCTTTTTTCATTGAACACACACCATCCATTTATTATATATTGGCATTTTACCCACAAGGATTTCATAATAGTCATAGCTCACACTAATACAGGCAATCATTGCAGTTGTGTATATTTGTATTATTTATATATTCATAAATTGATAGATATTTATACTTCTGACATCTTAATATTTATGTATGTATATATTTAATAATTATTTAATTATTTGAATATCACCTGGTGTGGAGAGAGATATCATCTGAGGGGCGCAGTTTTTTCTTTGTATATATATATATATATATATATATATATATATATATATATATATATATATATATATATATATGTGTATATATATATATATATATATATATATATATATATATAGAGGTATCAGTACCGTGTTAGCCGACCTTCAATAATCAAAAAATAAATAGATGATACCGTTCTGTGGCTAACGAAATGCTTTTATTTGTGCGAGCTTTCGAGATACACTGATCTCTTCTTCCGGCGATGTTACAATGAATGAAGCAAGCAAAAGCTATACTATAAACAGTGTCTATTGGAATGTTATCTGTGCTGGTCCTTCCCCCGGTGTGGATTTGTTTTATGGCTGGAGGTGTCAAAAGGTTCCTGAAAGCAAGTGATGAAAGAGTGTGTATGTGTATAAGTGTGAATTAACATGAATGGAGAGCCCACAGTATATACAGTGCTTTACAAAAGGTGCGTGTGGAGTGGGAGCGGATATACATGGTGTGGGTGGGTGTGGAAATGTGAGAGTTAGTAGCATAACTAAAAGTGTGTGTGGATACTATGTGGTCCCTATTGGTGTATAGGGATGGAAAAACAAGGAGTATAAGTATGTGTGAGACAGCTGTGTGTGCATACATATAGCACAGTATGTACAGACATGGCCTATAGCGCTCATGGGAAGAGAGTTCACTTGTGTCAGTAATGACTCATAAAATTTCGATCTCTGTTTAGGCCACTGTTAAGTGTCCCGAACAGTTGCATAAATTTGTATTCATGCAACCGTCTCTCTTTCGGTGTTTTAAGATTACCTTTGAGTATGGCAACCCTCAGATCGTTCATCTTACGGCCAGAGTCAGAGAAATGTTCACCGACAGGACTGTCTCTTGTTCCGCGTGTGATGCTGTGGCGGTGCAGGTTCATTCTCTTGTTTAGCCCCTGCCCTGTCTCACCTATGTAGTAGCAGCCCCCTGGGCATTTCATGCACATGATGAGGTACACGACATTGCTGGAGGAACAGGTGAACCTTCCTCTGTATTCCCGATTCCTGTGTGGTATTTGTATTGTGTCCGCTGTGTAGAGCATTATATATATATATATATATATATATATATATATATATATATATATATATATATATATATATATATATATATATATATATACCATAATACTGAGTTAAGTTATGGTGAGTAAAAAAAGTGACAAAAACCCTCCACAGGAAAGCAAATATGCAAATACAAAGCTGTGACCATGCAGCAAGCTTAAGCCAATAGGGAACCATGTTAAAAATGGTTTTTGAGGCAAAAAGTGACACGGTGTGCTCATTTGCATGTCATTTCCCAGAATCCCTTGCTGCAGTGGAAGTGCTGTATGCTGGGTGATAATGGGGAAAGGCGGGATTGCAGACCTGCCTAAGACATGCAGATGAGCATACAGTTGTATTTGCATATTTGCTTTCCTGTGGAGGGTTTTTGTCACTTTTTTTACTCACCATAACTTAACTCAGTATTATGGTATAGCCTATCCCATAGCTTCTTTGCATACCCAGTTAAAATCAACCCCACACTGATGAGACCCATAAAGGTCGAAACAGCTGTCTGTGGGTGGTTTTCTGGGTATGCACCTTAACCCTGGCTGTGCTCAAAGCTGTGACCATGCAGCAAGCTTAAGCCTATAGGGAACCATGTTAAAAATGGTTTTTGAGGCAAAACGTGACACTGTGTGCTCATTTGCATGTCATTTCCCAGAATCCCTTGCTGCAGTGGAAGTGCTGTATGCTGGGTGATAATGGGGAAAGGCGGGGTTGCAGACCTGCCTAAGACATGCAGATGAGCATACAGTTGTATTTGCATATATATATATATATATATATTGCCATTAATAATATGAGTAACAGTAGTAAACGTTCAAATAGAACAGACCAATGTTTATTTTCATGTAACTAGTAATAATGATCAAACTGACCTGAAAATTATGTGTACTGTATGTGTATTGCATTTGACAACTGGTGAACCAAAGCAAATGTATCATACAGATGCAGCGACTGTTATGAAAACATTTCACAGAGCTGTTTTTGTGAACTCTGCTGTATTCCACGTGGCATTCACTCTTTATTGTTCCGTGAACGCCACCAATCACACGAGTCACACATTTGTTTACATTGTTGATTTATTTGAAATACCTGGATTTTGATTTCTCTGTGTGCTGTTCTTCACGTATCCGCCAGAAGGCAGATTGTGCAAAAATGAATTCCCTTTGCACTACAGTATCCAGTGGCTAGTGCAATTACTACACAGTACCGTACTGTAGCAATTTGCAGGTGTTTAAAAATCAGATAAAAACCCAAGTCTACTACAGTGACCCATTGTGAATCGAGCTTGGTCGCTGAAGATGCTGAAGACGTTATCAAATTTAGGCGTTTCATAATAAAAATCTCTAAAACACAATGCTGTGGGCTTTTGTCTACATTGTTATCCTTGCTCAATTGCTGGACACCATGTCAACCCCGTACATGTATACCAAACCTGACTATAGTTATGCATATTTAATATTTTCTGCAATTAATGCTGGAAAAGATTAGAAGGCGACCTTATCAGAATTATATGAATATTTCATTTCGAGCTATGACTTTTTCAAATTTTCACCGAACGTTCGTGGGTGGAAGCATTCAGTAAGGCAAGCATTAAGTAATGAGCAATGCTTTTTTCGCACTGCATACAAACCGTGAAATGTTTTCATAATGGCCGCTGTATCTGTATTGCATACCAGATTTGGAAAATGCATACTGTAATATTACAGTTCTTCAACTCATTTTAGCTTAAGTTACATACAGTAATATTGCTATTTCACTCAATGTATTTATTTCTGAGTTGCAATCCTTGTACAAGCTTACGGGAACAATTGAAATAAGTAGGCTACTGAATGTTTAATTGATTATTGGTTATTTGTCTGTTCAACATTCATAAGTCATTCTATGTGCCTGTTAGTAAGTGAAGTTGTTATAGTACATATTGCTATTCTAAGAGTTTAAAACTGTAATTTAAAAAAAAAATGTATAACAAACAAATGACCCAAAGGCCAAAATATTGGTTTAAAAAAAAAAAAACATTTGCATATTCATTCTCTGACAAACATATAATTTATGTCAGAAATTCCACTATGGTGCTTAAAAAAAAGAAGATTCATGCACAAAAAAAATAAAATTGATATTACATATGCATCATCAAATGAACTACAAACATTGAAACATATGAATATAATAAGTATTAAAAGACCTTACCTTAGGATCATGTATTCCCGAAAGTTCCTCGTAAATTTTTTCTCCTACCATGACTGCTGCCAAGTTAGCTGTGTATGTTGACAAACAAAATAAGCAGAAAATAGCCCAGAGATTCATTAGAAACCTCCCAGTCCAGCATTTGGGAGTTTTGATAGCCGCTGTCCTGCCAAACAATATGGCATAACATACATTTAGTGCAGAGGAGAAGGAAAAAACTTTGTTTCTATTTCGGCCATTTGGAGTCATCCCAAAGGGGCTTTTCCACTCATAAAGAGTAAGGAATATTGCAGTAATGTGAAGAGAAACAAATATCCCTAGCCACATTGTCCAGTGAAGTGGCCACATGAAGGCTCCAATTGGAGCAGCGGTATCCTTGGTCCTTACTAAAATACCCAGACTGGTTGAAAAGAATGGGCTAGTGAAGTCGATGACTTGACTTCTAGCTGTATTTATACTAAATGATGTTACTGCCAGATGGGCTGCACCACTCAGAAGGTCACCCACAAGACCTGTCCAATGGCCATTTTTCCATGCTCCATATTTTCCATCACCAACAATATAAAGATCAAAGTCAAAATTCATATCTTCTGCTAACTTCTCCAACAGGTCAATGCAATAACCATAGCAACACTTTTTTAATTCAATTGGCACTGTATCATTATCACCTTGCAGGATTTCAAAGAGACTATCTAGTACTCCTGAATCATTTGTCATTGGATCTAAGCACAACTGTCCTGCTGGACATTTCCCATCGTCATCTACATTCCTTGTAAACACAAATGGGTGTTCGACCAGTGTTACAACTTTTAGATGTAATCGCGTAGGCTGTTGGTATTGATTTTTGTGCCTTTGTGCCTGATCCGGCCACAATCCATAGTCCATGATAATCCTTCCCTCTTTCCAACTCCCAAGTCGGGTCCACATCGGATTCCCAATAGGATCATGCTGTAAATTCCAAATAAAGTAATGGTTTTCTGAGTTGATAATAGAGGATTCTTTAACTTTGATGTGTCCACTAACACCACTAAATGTTGTGTTGATTAAAAACCTGTTTATACAAAATATAGAAGGTTTGTTAATCTTATGGCATGCCTTAAATAAAACTAATAATATTTGTACAACCTGAAACCAGGTGTCTTGCTTTAAGAAAAATCTTTCAAATACACCTTTATATTTTTATTTTTAAACCTTTATAAAATATGCTTTATTTAGCTCATCAACTTTTACTTATGATTAATGTAGTATTAGGATTGGCTTTTTATGTAAAACACAATTGAAATGTGTTTGTACAGTAATTTATTTATTAAGTTATTTCAACATCTAGAGATCTATGTGCCATTAAGCTTTATTTCTGAGACTTTGGGTCCAATTCATTAAAGTTCTAGAGTGGCAATGAAAGCTAAAATCTCGTAAATTTTCCTTGCGTGCAGTACAGTACCTTAGGCTGGCAAGATTGATAGTTTGCCTACAGTATGTATACAATGGGATAAAATTACACAGAGTGTAAGGTCTTGCAAATCAACACATTGAACAAATATCATTGATATGTTTAATAGTTAAACCTAAATGATTGATGACTCTATTAAATCATTTTTAATACTAAGTATTTTTTTTCCCAAAGAACACTGGGGGCTCTAATAGTTAAAATGTAATCCCCCATTAATTTAAGGTTATGGCTCATCAATATTTAAAGTCAATGTTAAAATTAGTAAGCTTCTAAGCTTTGTTAATTTTTAAGTATTGATTATCTACTTTTAACCCACTCAACATATTACTGGTCAGTTACTGTTTGGTTCAATGTGTTAAGCCTGCACCTTTTAGAGTAATTTCCCTAGCCCTGAATGTTACAAATTGTTGGTGTTTTTCCCCCCCAAAATTCAATTACTTGTGAAGCATTTCAACAAGCCTCAAAGGACTAATGAAGTCCCAAAATAGTCTTGGATTTTGCAATAGCTTTCAGCAAAATATTATCAGACAGTGTGTGAAACATTGGGTTTGTGTACCCAATTTTTCTGTACTCAAAAATCTTTTTGAGTATGGAAAATTCCATTTTTTTGGTGCTAATTATTGCTTGTACATAATAATTAATTTGTTATCTATCAATCTGCAGTTTAATGAGGCCCCTTTGTTTGAACTGTGCTCCAAAAAATTATTGAATGGACAAAGGCATTTCAACTACCATAACTGCTGTAAATCCATATCTATATATCTATAGTACACTGTATGTATGTATATATGTATGTGTATGTATGTATTAATCCACATATAGCATGAAGTGCTCAACAATACATATATATATATATATATATATATATATATATATGCAGTATTTGTATTGTTGAGCATTTCATGCTATATGTGGATTAATACATACATACACATACATATATACATACATACAGTGAACTATAGATATATAGATATAGATATGGATTTACAGCAGTTATGGTAGTTGAAATGCCTTTGTCCATTCAATAATTTTTTGGAGCACAGTTCAAACAAAGGGGCCTCATTAAACTGCAGATTGATAGATAACAAATTAATTATTATGTACAAGCAATAATTAGCGCCAAAAAAATGGAATTTGCCATACTCAAAAAGATTTTTGAGCACAGAAAAATTGGGTACACAAACCCAATGTTTCACACACTGTCTGATAATATTTTGCTGAAAGCTATTGCAAAATCCAAGACTATATATATATATATACAAATCTACCTTTTTTTTTACTTATTATTTTGGGCAATTTTTTTACAGTTCACATTAAAAATCCAATTAACTGATGTGTACATTCACATTAATAATTGCTATAATATATATAAATACTGTATATATATATATATATATATATATATATTTTTTTTTTTTTTTTTAAAGATTAAGGAAAGATACTGTAAGTTTGTCACTTCAGCTCATTGATAGAATTAACACCTGATTGCTAGGTACTGAAGAGCTACAACAACACCCATGTGATTTGTAAGGTAGAATCAGTTACTGTTTATTTTCTCTTTTTTTCCCCCTTCTTTCTCAGTGCACCCTTACTGTATTTATATATATTTTTTTCGTTTAAATAAAGAGAACCATAAAACCTGGACGGTCTTGGTTCCTTCCTTTTTCTTTTTTTTTTTTGGTCAACACTAGTCCAAGTACAGGCACTGCATGTCCATATTTTGCAGCTACTATATTTACAGTGCTCATTCCCAAAATATATAGGAAAAATAGGTTCAGTATTGGCTAAATCAGTCTCTGTAAGGATCAGAAGAAGCTCAATTTCAGTATTGTGAAATTGCTGTGGGAAACTGATTTTTTTTCCTGCACCTGCTCTTATTCCATCAATCAGGTAAATGGGGAGTTATATCAAAATGCTAAACCAAGAATTAGTAGTGGTAAAAGTTTTTTTATGCATAATACTGTGTTACATCACAGTTTGTCATGAATTAAGCAGTATATTTTATGTTTCATGCTACATCTCCACCTGGATCTTTCTATACAATGAATGGTAAATAATATTTTGACACACAGTTTACATAATAAAAATAATTTTGCAATGAATCTATTAGACACACTTGCAGGGTAGACATATTATACAAGGTTTATAGCTTATGATGAACCATCTAACATTACCTTAATTACTTTGTTAAACCCTTTTTAATATATTACAATTTCTTCTAATGTATTGCCATGCTGTATACAAATCACCAACTGGAAGCAATTATTATGGCTGTTTTGCATATCCAATCCCTATATAACAAACTTAAATATTTAAAGGGACATTTCCTCTTGCCTGATTTTTTTAGTTTTGTTTTAATAGATGCTGCAGTTCCCTGCATTTTCAGCAATGTAATTATCTAAGCTGCCCATTGATTCATTCTCCCGTGATCAATTGGTGAAGATCCTGCTTCACAGGGCACACAATTTCACTGTATATTTCAAGAGAGGAAGTGGTATAGCCTCCTAATAGTTGCTATAGAAACCCAGGAAAGTTTAGTACATTTAAGAATCATTAAAAAAGACAAGGTGAAAATAAAATCAGTAAGTATTATCTAATACTATACAACTGTGCTATTGTGAAGGGGAAAAAAGGATTTTGAATAGTAAATAAAAATACCACTTGTGGTGAATTTGCATGTCTCAGAAAGGTCTGCGCCCCTGTCTTTCCCTATTATCTTTTAGCAAACTGTGCTTCCACTGGAGCTAAAGATTCTGGGTAATGACGTACAAATGAGCACAGTGTGGTACTCTTTACTTTTTATCCATTTTAACATGGACCACTATAAGCTTACGCCTGCCATATTACACAGATTTTCAGCACAGCCTTGGATAAAGGATTTTGAATGACATGCTGCTTAAAAGTTAAGTAATAAACAACTCTAGGAATTGTTTAAGGGAAATCCATTTAAAATGAAATAGCTTGCAGGAAAAGATGTGAACAATTTAGTAATGTACAGTATTTAATGTAATTGTCAGCTGGTAAAATATTTTGTTTTATCCAAACCCAAGAATATATATTTTTTTGGTGGAAGCTGAGATTTTGAAATGACAAGTAAAAGGAGATATTTTACCGAAATGCTGAAAAATATTAGTTAACAAATCAGAGTTGATATTGCTGTTTTGATTATTTTTAGCACACCTTTATAAGGAAAAAAATATATATTGAGGGTGATGTATCAATGTAAATCTTGCATCTCTTTGCATCAATGTATCAAGGTCTTTGCATCAAGTTTTGTGTGGAGTTAGGAAGGAGTCACATGACACATTATAATGAGATGTAGTATACTCTGTGTCTTCGTAGGTCCATTATTTTTTTTTAACTTGGATGGCATTAACTTTCCTTGCTAAATAAATTGCATCAAATGTAACAAACACGTTCTTACATTTGATGGAGATGAAAATAGGAAATTGATCACTCTGTAAAATAAAATCAATATGCACTTTCTTTATGCTGATACTGTACATCTCCCACATTGCCAAATATTTAGATTACAGAAAATGTTTTATTTTTCCACACTTCCAAGTATTCTATTCTAAATAAACAAAAAAAAGTCATACCTTGATAAATATTGCCCAGAAGTGAGATTCATATCATCTCTGTTCATGCAGTTTGTTGTACTGGGGATAAGTGCCAATTCTGGCTCAATCATTGTAGCTGTTGCAACAGCTCTGGCAATAAGCTCCATTGCATCTTGCACATAGTGTTCAAAATAAGATTCAGTCGTTTTTCCATGAGCTATAAGCCCCAAAGGCAAACCTTCAGTTCTTAATTCCTCAACATTTTGTGAATCTCCAAAAATCCAATGAAACTCTGGTAGCATTACTCCATACAGGGTCGCCAATTCAAAAAGTCTTCTTATATCTTCCATGTCACAGCCAAACATAACAATAGTGGATGTGGTGTCCTTAATACTTTCTAGGTTTAGCTGGAGGTAGCTTATAAGGTCATTGCTTAAGGTCAAATTTGCAGTGATGTTTATAATCAATCCCAGGTGAAATATTGAATGATTTTGGGTTAGAATGAGGAAATCCGTTATATTCCAGTCTTCTTGACATAGCAATAAACTGTAGTTGTGCCAGTTGTTCAAGGACAAGATGGAAAAAGTAACATCAGCATTGGAAGTTTGTGAATTTTCAATGCTGAGCTGTAGGTGGAGAGGATTCTGTGTTAAAAGAAGAGACATAATAATTATAATTTGGTTATATTGTGTGAAAAAAACAATACAACATACAATTCTTACATTTAAATGTACAGTGCAGTGACTATCCATTAATGTTCTCACTGCAGTTTGCAGTGCCTGCAACATGCCTCAACTTTTCCTAAATAAAAGCGAAGAGTTTATTGCTACAGGCATACGTTTGTAAGAAGCCCCTATTATACAGTATCTAGCACTGTTGTGCTAAAAGTTTTTTTTTACCTCTAGTCATTAATCAAGGTTCTTTGTACAGTACTGACAGTTTTTTGCATCATGTTTTCTTGAGTTTCATAATGGGAGGTATCAAATTTAGCATCATTGTTTTAATTCCTGTGACATCCAAAAATATAGCAATCTGGTATAAACCTCCATAGTCTATAATTTGAAACAGATATAATACACAAGATGAATACATTTATCGCACCTCATTCAGCCGTAGGTATGAGGGAAGAGTTTATCACTATGTTGATACATACTGTAGACCATATAGTACTATTGTTCCCGGAGGTTAACTCACTTTATTCAGTAGCATGCTACTATGTAGCGAGCCTAACATTTTAATCATATTCCCTGCTTACATTTTGAAACACTGAATCCTTGTCTGTTGAGTTTCTTGCAAAATATTGTTTCTGGATTAAAACACATAGTATGGACAACTAGAGAATCACTTCATCCCGTGTTTTTGGTTTTGAGTTCGGTTTAAAAACATTTTGGTGTTCTAGTTTTGGATTTGGTTTTGCTAAAACTGGTCATAAGGTTTTGTAATATGGAGAAAATGTGAATTTGATTGTAGCCATGCATGTAAAATGGTCTGCAGTTGTCTCCCCTGCTGGCAGTAAACCTGGTAAGTTACAGGGATGCCAGCAGTAATCATGGAGGTTTGCCCTCACACTCTGGTGAGGTGCCCTATGTATGGGTGGGAGTGGCTACATGCTCTGAGTCCACAGTTAGTGACATCAGAGCTGTGACAGTTCCTGAAGTATATAAGGCACAGCACTGCCCAAAGTTAGGTTGTTGCTGAGTTGTTGGAGTGCGTTGGGAAGGAAGGATCCACTAGTGCAGGGACCAGGGATCAATAAAGATGCCCTGTTCAAAGATACACCCACTGTGTGAGTGTGAAGTTACTCTCCAGTGGACGGCACCATCAAGAAGGAGTTCTTCATCAGGACAATCTCCCTGTGGACGCATAGACCCTGATGAGGTGGAGGCGCTGCACGTGATATAGGTAGGACTCACACACACTACCTCAGCTGCCTGTCTGGATTGACAATCCCCGAATGCCATCATGCGGGAGACTCAGGAGTCCTGTTGCCTACAGGTGCACCACCAGGCACGACCATGTAACGGGGGCTTGTTAGACCACACGGGCCAATATGAGATTGGGTGGGTCAGACGAGAGGGAATACCCGTTACAGTTGGAGGCGCTGCTGAGATACCTTTCAACAGGACAGGCTTTTGCTAGGCACACTGGGAAACAGGGAGAGTGTCTGCTGCCACTTTGTGCTGTGTGGGAAGGAGCCAGGGTAGTCAGGGGAGCTGCTGGAGCTGCGGGCCGCACGGACGCCCTGGGATTCTGCAAGGAGTTAGTAGGGCTGGAGCCGGGCTATAGCTGTCCTAGTCCCTTGAGGTAGTGCTAGTGGTAGGATGCCTAAAGGGATAAACTGGTAACTTAGGGCAGGAATCCTGGAGAAGGTCTGCTCTAGACTAGCCGACAGAAGGTAGACGCCCATAGTACTGCATGGAAGAGCCAGAGTACTCTAGTCCATTCCAGTCCACTTACCGAAGGGAGCACAGACTGGGAGGAAGGAGATACAGCAGACATAGAAAGAGTGAGCCTATCCTGAGGTAGTGCAAACACAAGTCAGATCTACATTAGGTACACAAGGTGGTGCACAAGGCATTTTTATTGTATCGGTGTGGCAGCTGCCCTGCAGAGAAGAGCTCCATATACAATAACCCAATATATAGTGGCCGAATGGCGACCGCAAGAATGGAGGATCCGCGCGGTGCGGAAGGTCCAATATGGCGGACGGAGGCCGAAGGAGAGAGCGCACATGGCATGTGTGCGGGAGAAGAGCAGGCTACAGAGGAGACTATTGTGAGCCTGCTGGAAGAACAAGCTACAGAAGAGACTTTTGTGAGCCTGTTGTGGAGTGGTGCGAAAGCTGTGATTTCACCGTGTTGGTCCTGCCTAGGACCTTGGGGTAGTAACGCTGAGGACAGTGAAGAGGACATTGCCGTGAGTTATGAGGAACATAATGGACTGGATTGTCATTCGACATACAAACAGTTAAAAGCTACCTCATTCGATAACCAGAGTGACATTTCAAAACAAGATGGTGGTTCCCGCTTCCCTGGGAGACCGCGTGGGCCAGTTGCAGAAAATATTGCAAATTCTCAACTTGCAGAGAGTTGGCCAGGAGTGGCGCCAATGGGAAAACTCCACCCTGATGGGGAGTATGGCGTGAAAGCTGGAGCCGCGCCCACATGGACTATGACTAACTCAGCCCCTGTACTGGGTCATCAGACTAAATTAAGGGACCTCCCTCCAATTTCCACCAGGGGGAGTGGTTTCCGGATGTGGCGGATGCGGATGAAGTTAGCTGGGGAAGGGGTTGGCAAACCAGCCCCTGCACTTCAGTTGCGAGGAGCCAGCGAGCTGAATAGACCACTAGTGAGTGTGCCTCCTCTAGTGACTATGGCCTGCAAATCCGAAGAAAGGTCACCGATATCTACCCATCCCTACTCGGCCCCAGGAGGCTTCCTGATACTATGAGTGGCAGGTATAGAGACAGTGGCATGCCTGTGCCTGCAGTGTCGACTGCCGGGCGGTGCTGTGAGCTCTACGGCGCGATGCGCACAATGTGGCCTGCAGTACCTGTGGCCAATGCCGACATTTGTGCCGTGCAGGCAGTAGAGGCCGCGGGGGATATAGCCATGCTGTCGGCGGAACTCCCCGGTGCGCTCTGGAGGGAGTCTACTGAGCCTGGAGAAAGGGGATTGGGCACGACTATCAAACCCGAGCCAGACGAGAAAACCGACCACCGACACGGTGATAAAAGGGGGGCTCACTGTGGATATCCGAGCGGAATGCCTCGCCCTAACGTGAAGTTGGAGACCTCGGACGAAGAAAAAGCCAGTCCTACTGCATTGACGGCCCGACCACCAGTGAACCACGGTAGCAGTACGATTAAACAACTGCCACTCACCTGTGTCGGAAGTGAGCGGAGCAGAGTGTCGCCGTGCAGCGGCAGCCCGAGAGGTGAAGTCCCACGGCCGTGGTGACCAGTGGTTCCGATGTACCAGTACTTTGTTTCCTGCAACTGCAAGGAGTTACCGAAGGACTATTTTTAGAGGAAGAAAAGTAATTAAAGAGCCGAGGATTTCTTAGCTTAGGTAGCAACCTGTGAGGGTTGTGATCAAAGCTTTGTTATGAGTACTTTTGCCCCTTTTATGTACACTATCTTTCTCTGAGTGTTTAGATTATGTATTATCTGTGTCCTACTCCCTTATAATAACCCCAAAGTTTATCTGCTCTCAAGTCCTACTAGTCATAACCTGTGTCTCGAGCAACTTCTAGGGACTAGTATAGGGTTGAGCCTACCCTCAAGGTCTCTAGTGTCAGTGGATCCCTCAGGGATATGGGCATAGATTAGGAGGTCTCTGGGAGTGAGTCAACCCCTGTTCTGTGACAAATGGGTCAATAAATAAAGTGTATTAAATATCGACAACGCCAATTTATGCATTTTTCGATCTTTAGTAAATCTAGCTCGAAAATCTTTTTCAGTAATGTTTCAATTTCTTTAAGGCTCAAGGTCGACACATTTATCCCATATTTTGTACAATAATCCAATATCTGCCAGTGATATTGTATTTAATGTTGCAAATTATTCAGGCTGAACCACCTGCTGGAGTTGTAGTGCATTACAATTGCTTGAAGCACAAAGGAAAAACAAAAATATAGTTGTTACAGCAACTCAATTTTACATTAGAAAATAAATTTGTATTTTTAGAGAATTACTGTGTGGTGTGGAGCACATAACATCTCTTTTAAAAGTTAATAGAGTAACATTTGGCAGGGTATGTAGCAACATCTCTCAGCTGCAAAACTGGGAGAAACAATTGCACCTGATTAATAAAAGAAAAACAAAACTGCACATACTGTAGTTTTCAATGTGTATGCAGAAATTTGGTGCTATTCTCTGCCCCAGTTGGTATACTTTAATACATAGCCTGATTTGTATCAAATTTTATGTAGCAGAAAATAGCCACATCCAATAATTGAACTCCATGCTGATAGAAGAGTAGGTTTGCTGTCCATGCACCTCATTGTCTTAGGCTTGCTTTAAAAGCTGTGTGAAACATTAAGCTTAAAGTGGGTCACATTAAAATACAGATGTAAACAATGTTATCACCCTTATGAAGACTAAATAAAGCACGCATTACCATTTTGTCAATGGCGCACACTGTAAAACTTGCTGTAATAACATGGTTGTCTGATCTATCTATCTATCTATCTATCTATCTATCTATCTATCTATCTATCTATCTATCTATCTATCTATAGCCGCTGCACATTTGAAGGTCAGAAAAGCCATGGCAGGAGATATTTCTCACGGGTTGCTCTGAGTTCTAGTAGAAGGCCTCCCTGTGAGACCTGAGTCCTGAAAATATGTTTAAGTGTATTGCTATGTATAATAAGAGTGTCTTGTGCCTCTTTATTATTTTCAGTTAAGGGTTGTGCCCAATATAATAAGCGCCTATTGTAATGACCCAAGATTGTTGATATGCTGGAAGAGGAAGTAAACATGTTCTTAGCAGGAATTCTCAGAGTAGTAACTCCAGAGCATAATCGGATTAGTCCCACAGGAAAGTTACTGTACAAGCGAACTCCTGATCCAATATGCATAGACGAGGTATGCAATACACAGTAATGGGATACTGATCCCAGAGAGCAGAGTGTATTCCTTAAGAGGCCCCACTTGAGATGAGGCACGGAGGAGATTGGCAATCTAATCAAAACTAAGTAAAATGAGCATAGGTACTTTCCCAAGGTAAGAGTGAGAGCTACCAGGGTAAGACGCACAGAGTAACTTTATGTTTTGCCAGCAGTTAACATGTTTAGTGTGAAGTCTGTCCTTGAATAGGGAGACTTTTAAACCAATGTTGAATAAAGCTCTTTTTGTACTATCAAAGTTCCTGGCATCCATCCCTATTCTATCTGCATATCCACACCAAGACTGCATCGAATGAGCCCCCTGAACAGGTAATGTATGAGAGAAGGAGAACTGCCATGTACAGATGTAGCCTGTTTGTATCCAGGGTTTTCCTAACCCGAGCCTGTCCCTTACCTGAGATTTTTGAAGAAATTTACGCGAGTTATCCGCGATTTAACCTGGGTGAAGCGAGACCTGAAGGCGGGCAGAAATTTGATATGTGGCATAATATGCAATACCAGCCAGAATCTCAAGTCGGTGATCACGAATTATTGTGTCCTCTCCCGTCTAGCTGTAGGAAAAACATGCTGACCAGGGCTAGGCTGAATGTGTACTGCATGTTAAATCCTGGCAAGGGCTAGGTTGAGTGACACTCACTGTACTGCATTTTACATGCTGACAAGAGCTAGGTTGAGTGACACTTACTACTGCATTTTACATGCTGGCAAGGGCTAGGCTGAATGTGTACTGCATGTTGCATGAGGACAAGGGCTAGGCTGTATGTGTAATGATTGTTACATGTTGACAAGTGCTAGATTGAGTGACACTCACTGTACTGAATGTTACATGCTCACATGGGCTAGAAAACCTTAGTACTTTATGTACAGTACTACTGTAAATGTATTACATTTACTGCTCAAGAGTAAAAACGTCTTAAAACAATGAAACCAGTGAACACTTTATAAAACAAAACTTATTTTTTATTATATGAAAAACAATCCCAGTACATTTTTAGTTGATTATTGTGATATTAATGAAGCAAGTGTTCGTCCCCATAGCCATGGGTGTTCCAGGGAAGACGCCTCTTATGCATAAAAGGGCACTTATGTTGTCTTTCATAGCTCAGAAAAGAACCGGGTCAAAATGAAACGTCTTTTCATTTCGTCCATAATGTTTCTGCGCAAATTTGAAGGCAGTGCTTTCTTGCCCCTATTGCCATCATTATTGTAGCTAATTGTGGCTGCATTAAATCAATATATGTTTATTTACTGCTCATGTCAGTGCAGCTGGGGCAGGACACACTATTCCTAGCACTATCTGGTGGTGATTCAATAACTTAATGACGTCACTTCCACCAATTCATTTCCACTGTTAACACTGTCAATTTACCATCTGTGCTATTTGTTCATCCTGAGGGTTTTTTTATCCTGGCTGATTGCACCATTAGTCCCCATTACCCTACTATTATTATTTAGTAGGAGTATTCGGTGCATTTGTTATTTGATTTAATTTCTTTTAAACACTGTTATACACACTCTGTAATATATGTTTTAAGTAATTAAATAAAGGTTATATCTTAACTAGTGGTGTGCATTTAAGTGAATTTTCTTCGGAGTACAATCACTTTGTACTCTTTATTTTTGCTGATGCACTTTTCAGTTCACATTTTGCACCCACTTTATAATTATCGATTTGGATTTGTTATTCATTCACTTATTTCAATTAGTATGGTTCAGTTGATCACTCCCTAATCTCTCCCTTTTTGCTATTCTCAGGGACAGCAGCAGTTAGCCGCTTGTTGCGTGGGTAGAATTTGGACTGATCCATGTCAGAAGATTAAGCACAATACAGTATATTGAAAGAAAGCAGTTGTTTCAGAGATATTTAGTTGACCTTCTATGCACTGTATTTCCGACTTGGTGGTACAGGTGTTAATAGAGGGTGTAAACATTAACATTACATGACAAATGCTGTGCATACTGTACTTTACTATACATTGACTGTGCTTCGTTTAATTTCTTTTCAAAAGCAGCAATGCCCAAAACAGTTATTTCAAAGGAGATGAGCATGAAAATATGGCAGATGAACCTGAAAGGACAACAAATAAGCCATTTCCAAGCCTAGTTAAATAGCTCGGGTCTCAACGTCACTCATAGCTGTGTCTGCTACCATGTCAATGCAAAGACTAAAGTTATATAGTAAAGAGGATTTGCTTGGTCAGAACAGAGTAAGTATTGTATAGACAGTCTAATTGTATATTATTGAATGAGAATATTATTGTTTCTGTTCCCTCCTTTCTCCCTCATCCCCCTCCCTCTTTCCCTTCTCTTGTTATACTTTTTGGTACAATTATGTAGAAATAAAAAATGTTTATCCATTATCATATTTAACTGCAGTCATGTGACAAATACTTATGCACACTTGTAATCATTCACATGTTGGTACGATTGTAGGGTGGCAAAGTGGCTTGTGGATGAAATCAGCAATTCAAATTATTAATGTTGTACTGCCGCAGTTAAAGAAGTTCTGAAGCAGGATAATAACCTGACAATGTTCTGGTCCAGCATCAGGAGAATGAGATGTGAATCATCATTGAAGCATTTGCTGTGTGTATTATATAGTATATGCAAGTGATCCAATGCTAGGTAAAAAAACATCTCTAAATCATCATTGAAGCCTTTGCTGTGTGTATTATATAGTATATGCATGTGATCCAATGCTAGGTAAAAACCATCTCTAAATCCTCATTGAAGCCTTTGCTGTGTGTATTATATAGTATATGCAAGTGATCCAAGGCTAGGTAAAAACCATATTTGAATGCTGTTTTCTGTCTACCCCTAATCAAATTAAGTGTTGCCACCTAGGCAGGGAACACCCTGTGTAGAAAACCATTTGTTTGAATGTGCCTCAGATGTGCTAATTAAGCAGACAGAACCACACTGTCAGGTGACTTTTTAGGCCTATATAAACCCAGTCAGAACAGCTAGTATGCCTGCAGCCCATATCCAAGTGGCCCATTATAAGTGGCATGACTACTGAACAACTGAAGTTTAAAAGGAAGTTCAAAAGAAGTGAGGAAGAAGTGGACACCCCCAACTGGCCCTGATTCCTGCATTTGAACTACGCTGGAAAGGAGGATATCATCAATACCAGACTGCATCATTACTGCTGTGATGCTGACTTTACCATTTATATTTGCTGTGACTTCACTTCTTCTCAAATTATGCACTTCTTTTTACCAGCCTCAGTATGTCTCTAATTCTATTCATATATCTCCATCTCTCCTTCCTTCACCACTTCTCTGTTCACATGAACTCCTTTCTTACCTGCGTCCTCTGACACCACACAGCCATATCCCCTGCACTAAAAAACACCCCTACAAATTATCCTCACACATCCTTTATCTATCCATGCTTCTCCTCCTTGCTTCTGGGGATATCTCTCCCAATCCTGGTCCCTGTCTTATTCCTACATGCGCTCGTCCTCGCCTGCCAACTGCAACCTCTACTCCTTATGGTGTCAACCCCTCCAACCTCATACCCATCCCCTGCCACCCTCCCTCCTCTCTCCTTTTCTCCTGTGCCCTTTGGAATGCTCGCTCCCTCTCTAACAAGTTCCTCTCTGTGCATGACTTTTTTCTCTCTCACTCCCTGCTTCTCTTTGCTATAACTGAGACCTGGCTCACTCAGTCTGACTCTGCTCTGGAAGCGGCCCTCTCCTACGGTGGCCTTTCCTTCTCCCACACTCCGCGCACTGATGGCAGGGGTGGAGGCGTGGGGCTCCTGCTCTCCTCTCTCTGTCGTTACCGAACCCTTCCAATTCCTCCCTCTCTTGCTTTTCCCTCCTTTGAGGCTAAAACTGTCCAGATTTTCTCTCCTCTCCCTGTTCATGTGGCGGTCATCTATCGCCCACCTACCTCTACTCATCCCCCTTCTGCCTTTCTCTCTCACTTTGAATCCTGGCTCTCTTTCTTCCTCTCCTCAGACTCCCCTGTTCTTCTCCTTGGGGACTTCAATTGTCACATTGATGACCCCTCTCTCCCTTGGGCTTCCCGCTTTCTTTCTCTAACCTCTTCTTTTGGCCTTCAACAGTGGACTGCAGCCAGCACCCACAAGGATGGCCACTACTTAGACCTGGTTTTCACTAAGAACTTCTCTCTCTCGATTTCTCCATTTCCCCTTTTCCTCTTTCTGACCATCATCTCATCTCATTCTCTCTATCTCACTTCTCCCCTTCTCCACCTCCATCTACACCCCGGTTCTGCAGAAACCTGCGCTCTATTCACTTACCTGACTTTGAGTCCACTTTACACTCCTCCCTCTCCTCTCTCAGCTCTGCTACAGACCCCGACAACCTGGTCAGGAACTACAACTCTGTCTTGTCCTCCTCTCTTGATCTACATGCCCCACTTTCTCTCTGCCGCACTCGCCCTTCTAACCCTAGACCCTGGCTAAATTCCCACACACGCATGCTGCATTCCTCCACTCGTTCCTCTGAACGCCTCTGGAGGAAGTCTCACACTCTCGCAGACTTCCTTCACTACAAATTTATGCTATCCTGTTTCAACTCTGCCCTCTCGCAAGCTAAACAAGCCTACTTTTCTGCAATAATCAACATGCACAAGTCTAACCCACGCCGACTGTTCTCTGTCTTTGATACTCTACTCAAACCACCCTCAGCTGCCTCTCCTTCCTCCATCTCCGCTCAGGACTTTGCTGACTATTTTAAGGAAAAGGTGGAATCTATACGTCAGAACATCCCCTCTGTTTCTTCTTCCCATCCTACACCTCTTCCTAACTCTCCTCCTGCCTACCTTGACTCTTTTTCCACTGTCTCAGAGGAGGATGTCGCTGTTGATCGCCACTTCTCCCTCTACCACTTGCCCTCTTGACCCCATTCCCTCCCATCTCCTAAAACCTCTTGCTCCTACTATAATCCCTACGCTCACACACATTTTTAACTCCTCCCTCTGCTCTGGAACCTTTCCATCCTCCTTCAAACATGCAACAGTCATACCATTACTCAAAAACAGCAAGCTTGACCCTACCTGTCTTTCTAACTATCGACCTGTCTCCCTCCTGCCTTTTGCCTCTAAACTCCTTGAACGTCTTGTATTCTCTCGCTTGCTCCATTTTCTCAACACCTATTCTCTCCTAGACCCTCTACAATCTGGCTTCCGCACTGCTCACTCCACGGAAACAGCCCTCACTAAAATAACTGACGACCTCCATGCTGCCAAAGACAGAGGTCATTACACTCTGCTCATATTACTCGACCTCTCTGCAGCATTTGACACTGTGGACCACCCTCTTCTCCTTCACATTCTCCATAGTCTTGGTATTCGGAACAAAGCTCTATCCTGGATCTCATCCTACCTCTCCCATCGTACTTTCAGTGTCTATTCTGCTAACACCTCCTCCTCCTCTATTGATCTCTCTGTGGGGGGTACCCTAGGGCTCTGTCCTGGGACCTCTTCTCTTTTCTCTGTACATACTTTCTCTAGGTGACCTAATAACATCTTTTGGGTTTAAATATCACCTCTATGCTGACGACACACAAATATACTTTTCAACACCTGACCTTACACCTGCTATACAGACCAAAGTTTCTGAATGTCTCTCTGCTATATCATCCTGGATGGCCCTCCGTCGCCTTAAACTCAACATGGCTAAAACAGAGCTCCTCATACTTCCTCCCAAACCTGGCCCTACTACCTCCTTCCACATTACTGTTGGAACTACGATCATCCACCCAGTAGCCCAAGCACGCTGCCTAGGGGTCACACTCGACTCCTCTCTCACATTCGCCCCTCACATTCAAAACATTTCTAAAACTTGTCGCTTTTTCCTCCGCAATATAACAAAGATACGCCCTTTCCTCTGTTGCTCGACTGCTAAAACTCTGACTCAGGTCCTCATTCTCTCCCGTCCTGATTACTGTAACCTCCTGCTGTCCGGCCTTCCTGCCTCTCACCTGTCTCCCCTACAATCTATCCTAAATGCTGCTGCCAGAATCACTCTACTCTTTCCTAGATCTGTCTCAGCATCTCCCCTCCTGAAATCCCTCTCCTGGCTTCCAATCAAATCCCGCATCTCACACTCCATTCTTCTCCTCACTTTTAAAGCTTTACACTATTCTGCCCCTCCTTACATCTCAGCCCTAATTTCTCGCTATGCACCACCCCGACTCTTGCGTTCTGCTCAAGGATGTCTTCTTTCTACCCCCTTTGTATCTAAAGCCCTCTCCCGCCTTAAACCTTTTTCACTGACTGCCCCACACCTCTGGAATGCCCTTCCCCTCAGTACCCGACTAGCACCCTCTCTATCCACCTGATACATAAAGCTTGGCCCCCTGCAGATGCACTTACCAGAACTCCCTCCTACTGTCTCTGTACGTTCTCCCTACCTACCAATTAGATTGTAAGCTCCTCGGGGCAGGGATTCCTCTTCCTTAATGTTATGTTTGTCTAAAGCACTTATTCCCATGATCTGTTATTTATATTATCTGTTATTTATTCGATTACCACATGTATTACTACTGTGAAGCGCTATGTACATTAATGGCGCTATATAAATAAAGACATACAATACAATACAATTGGGCTGGAAGTACAGATGTGTCAAGTAAAGTGTTTTGCTACAATATTGTATAATGCAATAGTGTTGTTGTTCAGTTTGCACATGTCCGAGTTAACAGTACCTGTACAATTCTATCTTGTCATTACAGAGTGTATCCAATGCTAAGGGAGCCCAACAAGATTAAGAGAATACAGCAAGCGCAAGCTTGGTCGATAGTGGGAAACTTTGACAAAGTAATATTTTCAGATGAGATGTCTGTTGCCCAAGAAAGATTTGCCACTTTTGCCTTCAGCAAATAAAATCGTCTATCCCTTAAGACACAACCCAAGCACCCACTCAAGGTCCATGTGTGGGGTGCAATCTCTAAACTAGGACCAGTGTCCACAATAATATTTGACGGTAATTCTCAGATCATCTTTTTTGGTAATGAAATTTTATGTACCGTAATAATGTACTGCATGGCTTTTTCCCTTGGTAATGAAATTTTTGGTAATGAAATTTTATGTACCGTAATAATGTACTGCATGGCATCCCTTTTTCTGTTCAGGAATCATGGATAAAACATTTTTTCAAGAAGAGATTATACACTCCATAACTGACCATATTCAGTTTCAGTTCCCATCTGGTCATTAGAAAAAAAATGGTACTATCCATACCTGGAGCAAAGTTTGGGTTTCCCCACAATGGGGTCATCAGTGTATTTTTAATAGTTAAGTCGCATTTCATTTTAGATGCCTTCCAGATTGATAATGCATTGTTCATAAAGGATAATTGCGATTTTATAGCTTTCCGCGCTATTTTTGGACTCCAAATTAGGTTGTTTAACTCCAATGGGAAGCACACTTCACTCTCTAATGCTACCCATTTTTCAATTCTGGGTTAGTTTGCCATTGAGAGATTTTGGCACAATTGAGCCACTTTATAGTACGATATCAGGCAAGGTACCGCTATCCCACCTTCTGTAGTTTGTTTCAGAAGGGTCTGTTTTCTTACTCTCGTTTTTTTGCCTCTCCAAATTAACTTAGTGATTACAGACTGAAGTGAGAGTATTTCCCCCAGTCTGAGTGGCAATGGCAGGGTTTGGAATAGATATAGTACACGTGGGAGGAGGTTCATTTTTACACTATATATCGTTCCAATCCATGATATATTGTATTTGGACCAGCGTCTAATATCCTCCCTTAAGTACCAAATTAGTTTAGGGAAATTTGCAATATATATAGAATTATAATCTTTGGTAATACTGTATATACCCCCAGATATTTGAGTGCTTTATGTTGCCAATTAAAATTTAAATTGAGCACTACGAGTTTTTCGGGTTTTTTTTGGTAAATTTATATTTAACGCTTCTGACTTGGATTGATTAATTTTGAAGCCTGAGATTTTGTTTAATTTTCCTAACAAATTGAATTGATCTGGAAGTGACGTGAGTCATTTGGAAAAGACCAGGAAGACATCATCTGCATATTGAACGATTTTATGTGTTTGGTTGTTGAATTTAAGTCCTGAAATGTCTGGGTTACAACGGATTTGAGCCACTATTGGTTCCATACAGAGGGCAAAGAGAAGAAGCGAGAGAGGACATCCTTGCCTCGTGCTGCTCTTAATCTTAAAGGGAATTGAGGGGAAGCCCTGATGAATGACCCTAGGTGCTGGGCCTGTGTACAGAGATAGAATTGCAGTTATTATCCTCACACTGAAACTAAATGCTCAGCTTTTATATATGCCCAGTCAATCCTATCAAATGCCTTTTTCTGCATTTAGACTTTACACCATAACCCTTACTTGTTTTGAATTGGCTATTTCTATCAGATCAATAATTCGTTGGGTATTGTCAGCTGCCTGCCTATCTTTTATAAAACCGACTTGATCTGGGTGTATTAGTCTAGGTAGGATGTAACTTAATCTATTGGGAATTAATTTAGAGTAGATTTTGACATCTGTGTTTATAAGAGAGTTAGGTCTGTAGCTCTTACAATCAAGATGATCTTTTCATTGCTTATACTGTAGATTAGTGATATAGACGCTTGTAGCATATGTTCCAGGAAAGAGGCCCCTGCCAGTACCGCGTTAAACACTCGGGCTAATAAGTTAATGTATTTTTATAGTAGAGACCCGAAAAAACGTCTGGGCCCGGGGCTTTGGAGGATTTCAGGTTTTTGATCACTTGAGTGATTTCTTCCATGGTAAAGCCTTTCTCCAATACTTCCCTTTCCCAATCATTCAATCTTGGTAGGTTTGAGCTTGCTAGGAACTCCTGCAAAGCTCTTTTCGTGTTGGGGTTGTCTGCCACTTTCTCCCCATTATAAAGGTCTTCATAATATTTTTTAAATTCTTCAACTATCAATTTTGGATTTGCTGTGAGGGCTCCTGATTTTAGTCTAATGGCCTGAATATTATAATGTGGGAGCTTGTTCCTTAATTTATTTGCTAGCATGGTATCTGGCTTGTTCGCTTTCTCAAAAAATTGGCTTCTTGACCAATTTAGAGAGTTATCAGCCTGGGAGGTTAGGAGTAAATTTAATTCAATTTTGTTATCTTTGATTTGTTGAATGGTAGTTGAACTGTTATCCCATTTATGTTTTTTCAATAAGTCAATCAGTTTGGTCTGTAGCAGCAACATGTTTGCTTTTCTTTCTCTTTCACTTGGCTGCGATACTGATCAGAGTTCCTCTTAGGGTACACAGGTGCCCGTGAGGGCGGGGGTGAAACCTTGCTCTAACAAAGGACAGGGAGAGTGTCAAAATTAAAAAATCCCCAACAACAATGAATGAGGTGGTGCTCACTGGGGAAGGTGAAGTATGAGGAGGTGAGACAGAAAAGTATCCCCTTTAATCGTGGCACAGTTAACACCTAAATGTAAAACTCGATTTTATTAAAGTAATTTAAAATAATGTGTAAGGGATTATGGACAAACAAAACAAACACTAGAATATATATAATAAATATATATATATATAATAAAATGATGCGGAGTGTAATTAGCAAGGGTAAATGGTGAATGATAAAACACTAGGAAGATATTATATTAAAGATCTACCCACAAAACTATTGTTGTGTATGTTTATGCTTCAGTTGTCCTTCAAAGGAAATTAAGTTCCCTGAATTGCTAAAGAAAATCTAACATTAGGGGGTTCCTTAAACACTGCACCTCCCACAGAAAAGCTATAATACACCGCTGGATGCCAAGAATTGGCCAAAATGTAATATCTCTGTAAAATGTTCTCTAAATGACCAACTGATAGAATGTTTAATTGAAGGTTTATGAGACGCAGCCTAAACTCTATAGGTGGGTGGGTATACTCACCCCTCCACCACTAAGCATGAGGCAATTCTATGCTTAGTTAGATAGTGCTGGAGACTGCACATCAGATAGACGTTTGATCTGAGGTGCTGTAACAAGTATCCAGCTATATATAGCTGTTTCAAGGCTCAAGAGATATTAATAGTACTGTGGCTGGTGCCTGTTAGGTGCATAAGGATTTAGTGTAGCAGGTGTCTGAGAGTTCTTGCTGTCCACGACAACAGGCTCCGAAATGCTCAGACTCATAGGACTCCCTTGCCACTCCGAATCAGCCGACGTCGCTGACTAGCTGACGTCACACGTACCTGACGTACGGGGGCCCCCGATGAAGCCTATTGGTGAAACGTACGTCGGGTACGTGTGACGTCAGCTAGTCAATTAAACATTCTATCAGTTGGTCATTTAGAGAACATTTTACAGAGATATCACATTTTGGTCAATTCTTGGCATCCAGCTGTGTATTATAGCTTTTCTGTGGGAGGTGCAGTGTTTAAGGAACCCCCTAATGTTAGGGTTTCTTTAGCAATTCAGGGAACTTAATTTTCTTTGAAGGACAACTGAAGCATAAACACACACAACAATAGTTTTGTGGGTAGATCTTTAATATAATATCTTCCTTGTGTTTTATCATTCACCAGTTACCCTTGCAAATTACACTCCGCATCATTTTATTATATGTTCACGTGTTGGTTTTGTTTGTCCATAATCCCTTACACATTATTTTAAATTACTTTAATAAAATCGAGTTACATTTAGGTGTTAACTGTGCCACGATTAAAGGGGATACTTTTCTGTCTCACCTCCTCATTCCTCTTAGGGTAGCTTTATGTGCCTCCCAGAGAGTCAAATGGGAGTCTACCGTCCCTTTGTTTAATCTAAAAAAATGGTCTATTTCACTATTTATCAGTTGAGAGACTTCTGGAATTTTCAAGAGAGATTCATTAAGCTTCCAATTTGTTTGAGGTCAGTCTAGGCTTAAGTGGGTGCACCATAGCTCTATTGGTGCATGATCTGACCATGAAATATCATGGATCCCTGAATGGGAGATCTGCGAGACCAGTCTGCTTGATATAAAAAAGTAGTCAATTCTGCTACACGTTGAGTAGGGGGTGAGAGAAAAAAGTATAATCCCTATCAAAGGGGTGGAGCTACCTCCATATATCTACCTGATTGTTTTCTTTTAAACCTAACCTCAGCGTGGATGGATTGTCTTTGCTATGAATTCGCAGGGGACGGATCTGTCTAGTTTGGGGTTCAGAAGCATGTTAAAATCCCCAGCTCTTTCTCCAATTTAGTACTAAATGTCCATTCCTTGTAATCCTGTTCTCTATTTCTGACCTGCAACGGTCGGTGCTCCTCCCATACCTTGTCCAGCTCCAGAGGCAACCAGGTCCTCTCATTGGCCGAGAGGCCCAGCAATTTGCAGGCATAAGCCATCTCGGTCTCATAGCGCAGTGTCAAGCTGGCCACTTGACTCATTAACTTACTCCAATAGGAGTGCCACTGGACCTCCAGTGATGCTTTTCCCCGCGTACGATCATGGATGCCTTTCCATCCTATTCTTATTAGAGACTCCATCTTTATAGCAAATTGTAATACTGCAATGGCATTGCAGATGCAATTATAGGAATGCACAGATTGCTTGGTTATGAGGTAGGATTGATATCCAGACTGATTCACTCGAGCAGATTTTCCCATGTTCCGGTAGCATCTTTGTTGCTGATACTTCCTAACCTTTAACTGTAGTAGAATTACGCATTCGTTCAAATATTGATACTTCTTTCTTTGCTGCTCATTCACAAGAATAACTGTATAACCCGAGCAGCTTTATTCTGGCGAAACAGCAGGTGAACTTTCCTCCCTATGTAGGCGGACTGTATGACGACAGTCGCAGAGCTTTTATGCATATAGCTTTCTCTCGCCATCCTTCCTTTGATAAACACTCTGTAGTGTTTCTGAAGTGTCAGACCACTTTCTCTCTTTGGAGCAGGTCCAGTTCCTCAGTGAGAGACCTCAGTTTCTTGATTGCATCCTGCAATTATCTTCTCAGGGTCTCCATCTCTTCCTTGTGCTTGCTCTGAGTTTGCATCAGCACATCCTTCATATCTTGGAGCTCTGCAGATATCACCAGGATCCCCACTGCTTGCGATTTTCACACCTCTTTCTCCTGAGTGTACTGAGTTTTGGAGATGGAGCAGCCTCTCCTTCTCCATTTCTTGCTCTAGTTTCTGGACCTTCTTGTGCTCCCATTTTTACTTTATGCAGCAAAAATGTTAGTTATCTGCTTGGGTTTAGGGCCTTAACATATCTTCATCTATTGACCTCTGGGTGCTATTTCATCCACACTTCACACATTCTCTGTGTACTGTATGCTGTAAGCACAACTGGTCATACACAGTGGGATAAACTTCACTTGCAGAGTCTGCACATTACTTCGGCCGGCTATTTTAAATCCGCACTTTTTCCCACAAACCCACAGAACTTTCAGTGTATGCCCACACTCTCCACCATATGTAGCAAACAGCTCCCTTTGTATAGCGCTGCAGTTTGTCCAGGCTCTTTATGACACAGTCCTCTACGGTGTAATTTGTACAAAAGGGGGACAAACACGTGTATACACACAAGGGGCACTCAGCCCTCAACCTTCAACGGTTTATTTTTCCATTAGTGACACGAAACATTTTAAACATCGTCACTTTAAGAAACAAAAGAAATCATAAAAACAAACATCTGCTCCTGTCAGGAATCTAACTCACATGCATATCCCTATCTGCAATGTTGGCTGGGAAAGCCAGTTGCCAACTTTAAATAACACACAGATATAACATTGAGTCCTTAATTGTTGTTTGGGGACAGCGTCCCAATAGATCCTCAGATGCTGCAACACGTGCGGAGGGGGGGGGTCTAACTGGATCCTGGGAGCAGCGTCCTCCCAGCCTCCAGACTCTGAGAGAGATTGAAGCAGCCAAACTAACTGCAATATATTCATCTTCCTCAATTAGGAGAGCAGGTGAGTGAAAACCAGAACCACTGTAAACTCTGGCCTGGAGTTTCCATCCCACAGTCTCAGCAAAAGTGAAACTGTGGAATGGATTTTTTTTCCCCACTTTCTGCCTTAAATCGGACAGACAGCTGCCTAATATTCTGGGACTGCAGATGCAGCCACCAGTATCCAATCACTTGCCTTGGAAAATCTGGGGCAATTTCCCAATAAACTGCAACATTGCGGTGAGATTTCTGCAGCCAGACTAATGGCCCATCAGATTTAACACAGTGGAGGGTCACTGCAGTCCCATTCAAGCTGAATGGGTCTGCAGGGACCCCTTCTGTATTAATCCGATGGGCCATTATTCTGTCAGCAGAATCTCCCAGAAATGTTGAGGCATTTACAGTGAGATGCCTTAGTTTTTACCAAGGCAAGTGATCGGATACAGGTGGCTGCATCTGTATGTCACATTTCCTCCCCTCCAGCTTGCACCTTCTGGGGTGAGCTACCAATTAGGAGAGCAGGTGAGTGAAATCCAGAACCCCTGTAAACTCTGGTCTGGAGTTACCATCCCACAGTCTCAGCAGATGTGAAACTGTGGAATGGATACTTTTTTCCCTGTTTTGAACTATCTGCCTTAAATCGGACAGACAGCTGCCTAATATTCTGGGACTATGGCACTATACTGCACCGACACACTTTATTCGAGCAAATACCCAGTCTGTACCTGGCAGATACCTGGAATGCGCCGCTCCTCACCTCTGACAAGCCCCGTTGCGTTTGCCTTCCCAGCCTGGGTTCATGCCTGGCTGACGGGCGGCTGATCTGTTAAATGATAATGATTAGGATTTAATAGGCTGCAATGCTTCGCGTGTCTACCAGATGGCATAAATTCATCAATTGTAATGCAGTATATATATATATACTGTGCAGTATTGCAGCCAGCGGGAATAAAATGCTTCAATCCCTGCTTGGAAAATACCTCAATGCACTCGGGCAGAAAACAGTCACAAACCTCAATACACCCGGGTATACCCGAATTCGTGGGACTAGCCGAGCTCGAATAAAGTGTGTCGCCAGTGTATATATATATATATATATATATATATATATATATAACCTCTCTTACTGTCCTCCAGAAACAGTCCGCATATGCAGTGGGTGCCGGGCAGTGAGGTCTGGGTGCCGGTTGACTCAAATCTGCCCGGCACCCACTGCATATGCGGATTGGTTCCGGAGGACACTAAGAGAGGCTGTGCGCTCCCTGAGTTCGTGCTGGACGGTGGCTCAGAGGTGTTTTGATCGTACACAGCAGAGAGGCGTGTGAGCAGAGCAGTGGAGTTCCAGCGTTTGGTGCATGAGTATTACTCATAATATGCTCTTTATTCTATTTTGTTTGTGAGTTTTAAATTGTTGGACATTTTTTTGGGAATATTAAATGGTATTTTTTATACATATTGCACTAGGATCGGGCGCTTTCTTTTTTTCGTTTTTCAAAGATCTACTGGAAAGTCGTTGGTTCCATGTAGAAGGCTGCCAGTATCCTGATTAGAGTGTCACCATTGAACTGAGTACATCATACAAGGACTACATCCACTCATGTTTTATTGGACTCTATATTGATATTTCCATTGTTTTTTTCCCCATTAATTGCAATTTTTTATTATTAGTATTTGTATTTATAGACACTAGCAATACATTGGTATTTTTATTATCTAGGATATTATATACATTTGTTCATCATTCATTTTTTAGTTGCTACATAATTTTTTTGTATATATATATATATACATGTTGGTGGCCCATAATATAGGGCTTATAATATTATATCGATTTTCCTATATATTACATAATTACAGGTTCATATAGATCCTTAAAGGTGCAGTCTTTTGTTTGTGTATATATACGCCCCTGAGGAAGGTCCTATACAGGACCGAAACGTTGGATTTATATGTGCCTGCTTTTTTTCAAATACACTTTTGCAATATACCTTGAGTTCTGTTTTTTGTCTCCTTGGTGGGACACCTGGTTTCCTGTTATTTTTGTTGAACAAGCACCTATTTCTTTGGAGCCTTTGAAGTGCCTGCTGTTATCTTTATATTTATATATATATATATATATATATATATATATATATATATATATATATATATATATATATATATATATATATATATATATATACTGTCATTAAGGTTATGGTGGGTAAAAAAAGTGACAAAAACCCTCCACAGTAAAGCATAAAGCAACTGTAAATATTACTGTATGTTCATTTGCATGTCTTAAACAGGTCTGCAACCCTGTCTTTCCCCATTGTCACCCAGTATACAGCGCTTCCTCTGCAGCAAGGGATTCTGGGAAATGACATGCAAATGAGCACTCAGTGCCACCTTTTGTCTCAAGCTCGTATTACACAAGCCAATCCTCAAGCCAATGCATGCTGTTTTAAACACAGCTTTTATTCAGAGGCTGGGATGAGATGCAAAGCCATTAGACCCACTCACATACATGTTTCAACCTTGATGGGTATCATCAGTGTGAGGTTGGTCTTAATGGCTAGCAGGTTTGAGACTAGACTAGGTAATCACCACTGTCATTAAGGTTATCAAAGTCGCCCGTGAGTGACGAAACGCGTCAGGGAGCGTCATCACGCAGGACGCATAGACATTACGTCATCACTGAGCGTCGGGTTGAACCGATCCAAGCGCCGACATCATAGAGGCTTGATAGCAAGGAGCTACCCTTCACCATCTTTGGAACGTGTTGCAGCACTATCCACCTGCCCTGGACATCTGTTAGGACTGTGGCTTATCCCGTTCGTGATCGGGGGTTCCCCAAGGACTAAACGCAGCTACTGGATGGTGGTGATTATTATCACGAAATGCTTTTTTATTCTGTACCTTTGTGAGTGCATTTTTTACCCCCCCCTCCTCCCCTTCCCTTCAATAAATTTACAGTTTTACACTATGGGGCGTGCGCTCTCTCCTCTCTCTTCTCTCTCTCTCTCTCTCTCTCTATATATATATATATATATATATACAGTATATATATATACAGTATATATAGAGTACAAAAGCAGCGCCAAGTGTAGAATGCAATGTGATGTATATATAGAGTGTGTTAATAGATACACATAAAATGGATACTACGTAAATGTGAGCAATATACTAATATTAACTTATTGTGAATAAATCAGTGTATCGTGTTGAAAACAAATAATACACCTGTGAATAAACCAATAAACAGACAACAAAAACACAACATGAAACATATATCTACAAAACCCCTCTTCCAAGAAGTGTCCAAAAAATGTTCAGAGAAATCCAAATGAAGGAGACCAGGCTGCTTTTCAAGATGAAACACATCCGATAGTAATGACCAAAGAAAATGACCAAAGAAAAAAAAAAAAAACGAAAAGCGCACGCTCCATAGCATATAAAAGTTTTAATAAAAATGGAGGGGGAAGACAAGTTGGTGGGGGGGAAACAAGCACACTTACAGACGTATGCTATACTGTATATTAGCATTTGTGAAACAAAAATCACCGCCAACAGGTTCTACTCTGGATGACGGTATCCTCCGATGACCAAATCACCAATGTGAGGAAAGGGATCCGATCTCTAAGGTGATTAAACCGGAGAAGTCGGATGCAGCCAGAATGAATCCACATCTGCCTGCTACACTTCCACGGATGTTGCCAAGCGCACTGGGTCCGTTCAGGTCACAGACGGAGCCCTGCGTGATGACGTAATGTCCAAAGGGAGGAGGTCTGATGCGTTTCGTCACGAAGAGTGACTTTCTCAAAGGAGCCTAGCCCTTGTCCTCATGTAACATGCAGTACACATTCAGCCTAGCCCTTGTCCTCATGTAACATGCAGTACAGTGAGTGTCACTCAACCTAGCCCTTATAATATGCAGTACGAACAGTACGTATATATACAGTATACTATATGTACAAATGTGGGGTATTCTGTTATTTAGTCCTACAGTACTGTTGTAAGAAATAAAACCCATGTAAAATTATCTCCTAATTTGTTTTACTCCGCATTTGAATTATCTTGTTTCGGAGGCCAATCCTGTCTTGGTGATGGGGGTCAGTTGTGGGATGGTAGTTAATATTGTGCATGTGTGCAAAGTATGCTGTTTTACAAATCTTACATTCTACTCTCTCTCTCTCCAGTATGGGGGAGTGAGTTTGGCTGTCTGGCTGGCGATGGGGTTTGGGGGTTTGTGGATGTCATTTATTAGTGTATATATTATGCAGAGGCTGCAGAGGTTATATTACTGTAGGCATCACGGAAGGAGATACTGTGGAGTCAAAGCACAGCTTAATCCATTAACCATAACATCAAAAAAAGGTTGAGCACAGACAATGCAATAAACAAACATATATATGTGTACAGTACACACAGACTGCAGTATATGTATTTACACACCCACTCACAATACAGTTATGTGAGGGGAAATAAGCAGAAAACATTTAAGTGTGAATTTTTACTCAATGTGATAATATTTCATGCACAGTATCTATCAGATACAGGAGACTAGTAAGCACAGTTGCAAAACAAGCGTGAATGAGAATATTTAGAAAAAGTGTATCAAAGCGTAGAAAAGTAATACAATGGACAGTAATATATTGTTTTCAGCTCACGAAAAAGTCAGGAGTGAGTGACCACAAAGCATAACTATAAGTAGAACACATTGAACATTTACGTTTTGCAACAAAATATCAAAACAACCAAATTTTGATAACGTCTTGAATGGTCAAGGTCATAAAACTATGAGAAATTATAATGAATTGCAGTATATTGCTGTATCAGTCTTGCACCTGCTTGAGATTTACAGCACTCTACATAGACTAACTAACTAACACATTCACTGTGCCATCTGGCGGAGAGGAGCTGAATTTCAAACAAAATCTGTCTGGCATATCCTGTTTAATTCAGGTGTGAATAGCAACACGAAGAGCTGTCTCCAGTTGTCTAAAAAAAGAATGGTGTATACAGCGCTAAAAATGTGGAAGAAGGCATTGTGGGAAGCTGCCTGCAGTGACGCCCTGACTGGCGTCGATCGGAAGAGGTGCCTGCAGCCCTCTACAAGTGGCACGCGTCCACCAACAGCTGCCGCCGGACCACCACCACTGTATCCACCTGCTTATACCCTGTGGACTTCTTGTAAGTAGGATTCCGGTTTTACACACCGGATCCTAGACCTGCTCCTCAACAGTTGTCTGCTTTTTATTGTGTTTAATAAAATCTGTGTATATTAGTCAGCCTATCTGTTTATTGTTGTATGTGTGTGTCTGTCTATGTTTATATGTTATATGCAGTGTTCGACAAACCTATACATTTGCTCGCCCCGGGCGAGTGGATTTAACCCCCGGGCGAGCAAATATTGGCCCAAGCAGCACACGTTTGGTACTAGGTGGCGAGTAGATTTTTTTGTGTGGCGAGTAGATTTTTTGGTGATTTGTCAACCACTGGTTATATGTGTAGTTTCAACAGTGTCACGCTATGATTATTCCTTCTTGTCTCCCCTGCATTATGTATCATTGTTGCTGCTGAGGAATCTGCTGTACATGCGGCTGGATCATCACACATTGGACACTGCAACCAATCTCTGGACTTATCCTAATTCCATCCATTTGGACTTTAAGGCGCCGGTCTGTATTGTTTTCACGTGTCTCCAGTTGTCTACAACTAAATGGGATGTATATTGATTACATCTCCAAAACAAAACAATTGATGTCCGGACTTTAGTTAAGAAAAACTGAACATACAGACAGGCTATATCTGTATATAGTCAATTCAATGAAAACTTCTTTAGAGCTGGGAAAGGAGGGTTACATACTTTATAGTCTTCCCTGTCAGTATTTTGCTTCTCTTCTTTAGTGGGAAAATCTATTTCTCTAAAATCTCCCTCAACTACGGAGATACAATGAAATATGTTTTATTTTGGTAATAGTGCGAGCAGGAAAATGAAGCATTATAGAGCTACTGTATTTGTGATCTGTGTCCCATGTGACATTTAGAACTGGTCTGAATGTGGACTCCTGGAATCTATCTTTAGCTATACCAAACATGAGCGCAACTACTGGCTCATTGAGTTAAGGTACTGACTCAAAAATGTCACAGGGAAGACATGAAGAAAGAATGAGCAGGGAAGATTAGTTCAAATCCCACGTTCAGTTCCTTGTGACTTTGAGCACGTTATTCTATCTCCCTGTACTTACAGTAAGACCCAAACACAGATTGTAAGCTCATTGGTGCAGAGATTGTGCCTGTAAAATTAGATGTAGTTGCATACTATTAGTTTTATTGTAGTTGTTAATAGCTATGAGTTCTACTAGGAGAAAAGCACAATATGAAATAAAGTTATTGTCCTGTTCACACAGCTGGATATAACAATATTTTCAGGCTATAATCTCCTATCTTGTATTTCCTTTAATCAAAATATCCTTAACTACAGAAAGGTTACTTTTTAAATCTGTAACACTCTCAGCAGCACTTTTATCCACAGTGGAAAAAAGGGACAAAGTATCAAATGGTATATTGATGGAAACCCAAATTATAAAGAGGTAGATTAAAAGCAGCTCTACTGATGATTGCTCCAAAAATTGACAACATACCTGCACTTAAGCACAAATGCTCTCTGTACTGTACATGTAATGCTAGAGTGAGTGAGATGTATACCATTAAAACTTGCTCTTATTGCACACTAAACTTTTGACCTTATTCTAAAATCCTGTCTTTTTCCCCATTTATCTCTGCATATGAATCATTGGTTTAGAATTATGTCTTGCCGTCTTTTAACTAGTGGAATTTTGAGTATTTCGTATTGCTGCACTCAGATAATAAAATCTCTGGGTCGCTAGAATTAATGGTGTATGAATGATTTGCGATGTCAACCAATAAATATTTATGTTGATGCTGTTAGGCATAATTTATTTAATGTGTGACTTGATAGGATACCGTATCAGTATAAAAACCCTGTAGCTGGTTTTCAGTATTTTGATGCATCCTAAAGTACCTCATAACTGCCCAGATTTAATTCGGAAGGTCCAAAAGATTTTTAAATGTGCTTATGCATAAGCACTCCCTGTAATCTAAAATTTCAGATGCACAAATGAATATACTTTTAACTCTATTACTGGTGTTCCCACAGTTAAAGATGAAACAACACTTGGTGATCTACTATTCTCATATTTACTATCTTCTGGAGAATGTGGAAAGATAGACAATGTGATACAGTATATTGATAGAGCCAGTTCTTTGTCGGGCAAAATAGTGATAACATTGGAAAGGGCAGGGATCATTTGTGCGTGCCAAGAGTTGCTGACCTGATTGGACTCGGCTCTGTAGCTCTTATTTTCTACAGACCTTGCTTTCAATTAATTTCCCTCATCTCCCAATTTCTCTCAAATTCCCTGCCTTCCTCTCACTCAATTCCACTCCATCCTCCTCTCATCCTATTCCCTCTACTTCCTCTCACTCAATTCCCCCCTCCTCCTCTCACCCATTTCCACTCCCTCCTCCTCTCATCCTATTTCTCTACTTCCTCTCACTCAATTTACACTCCTCCTCTTCCTCTATCTCCCTAAATCAACTCACTCAATTGCCCCTCCTCTCATTTAATTCCCCCTGGGGGAGGGAGGTCCTCACCTTCAGAAAGACTACATGTGCAGTTGAAACGTTGGATTCTTTGGCTGTGAATAAATCTCCTTTTGCTAAGCCCGAGTGGCAGGATCTTCCTTTCTATTTTCCTCTTGCTGACCCCTGCCTGGACCCTGATGATCCTTGCTTTCTGCCTGCCACCAACCCCTGCCTAGACCCTGATGATCCTGCTGGCTGCCTGCCATCAACCTCAGCCCGTGACCCCAACCATCCTTGCCTCCCCTGCTGTTCCAGCCATCGAGGTCTTACCTGCTCCAGAAGTCTCCCCTGTGACACACTCTCCACCTCTCACTCAATTCTCCAATCCTTCTCTCTCACTCAATTCCCCCCTCCTCTGACTCAATTTTCCCCACTTCACTCTCACTCAATTCCCACCTCCTCTTCCACTCTCACTCAATTCAATCCCCTTTAAGAATTTTACCTTGAGGCTTGAGGGGAGGCCTCCGGACCCATGGGGGAGGGGAGCTGTTGCCCCACAGGTAGATGTGGAAGTTGGGCCCAATTTCTGGACGGGTCCACCTTCCAATGCTTTCCAGGTGCACCAGCAGGGGTGAGGGAGGGTGAAGGATGGGGTACGGATGCAGAGATGAGGATTGGAATTGATGTGGTCCATTGCAAATGCGATTATGAACCACCACGGGTTGGCCACCCCTGGTCTACTGGAATAGATAAGCCCATTCAAGAATATGTAGCCACTATATTCTTTACTATAAACCCCTTTTTCGGCATTCTTATGCTGTAAACCAAGTTAATTAGGTTGTTGAACTTTAAACTAGTACTGCTAACAGTAGTTTTTATTTACTTTGAATCTTCTGTTTATTTAGTATACGGTGGCTTTTATGAACTTCTGATTTCGGGGACCAAAGTAGTTTACCTAAGGTTACCAGAAATGTGTAAAAATGCATTTTTTGTAAGATGGTTCCCATTTTTAAAGTTGATTCTTCTAAAGTTGTTTTATTTGTATTTGTTTGCCTTTCCAGAAAAATGTAGCATGGAATCACACAACTGATACTTTGCAAAAAGGGAATCAGATTTAAACATGCAATATCCAATTCAGTCTGTATTCGCTATACCAATGTAGTTAGCTGTGCCCTCATTCTGAAGTGCAATATTTTTTGTATATGAATTAAACACTTTACCTCTGCAGCTGTGAGAACTTACATTTTTTTATATGCTCTGACAATTTATGCACAACTTTAACCCTAGCACTTTATAAATGTCTATCTAACCTTTAGTGCTACACTGCCCTCCCAGACCTGATTGATTGTACATATGCTGATTCAAATCATACTTCTCATATCCTCCAATACCTGGAAAATCTCTCCTCCTACCTTTTTCTCCCTACCAGCAACTGTACCGCATTCGAATATATACTCCTTATTGCTATTTCTGTTTGCTGTTTCCTCACTCCTTTGTAAACGTTTCTACTCTCTCAATCTAACCCACTCTCCTCCTTCTATCCACATTTCATCAGTTCTCCTTTCCTGTGCCCAGACACTGCACCAGTATTAACATACATCTATCCCATATACTTCTTCACAACTCAATAAAAAGAACCCACAGAAATCCTATTCTCACCTAATTTCTCTCTCCGCTGCTTTCTTGCTGCTCGGCAGGGCCGCCGACAAAGTGGGGGGGGGGGGGTGGTCGGGGGGAGGGAGAAGTTGGGACAACTGTCCTGAGCCCAGCGGCAACAGGGGACCCAGCCGGTCCTGGAAGTTGGACCTGGCCAGAGGTTGGGCCCAACTTCTCCGTTCAACTGTTTGCCCTCTAGTTGCTTCCAGGCCCCAGCTGTGCACCTCTCACCCCTGCCGGACTTCCTATCTCCTACACCAGGCTTTCCTCTCTACCACCGGACCTGCCCGGAATTCTGGCCCTACTTCTGCATCTGCACACGGGACTGCCGCGGAAATGGAGTCCTGAGTCCTACTCCCCATCTCCAAGGTAGGTGTGTATAGTAGGGGTATTGCGTATGTGTAAATAGAGTGGTTTGTAGGGATATTATGTGTGTGTGTGTGAGTAGGCAGGTTTTGTGGGGGTATTGTTTTTGTGTGTAGGTTTTTTCGCAGGGGTATTAAATGTAGAGGGGTTTGTGGGGGTATTGTGTGTGTGTGTGTGTATGTGTGTAGAGTGGTTTTCTGGGGGTATTTTGTGTGTGGTGGAGATTGTGTGTGTGTGTGTGTGTGTGTGTGCGTGCGTGCGTGCGTGCATGTGTGTGTGTGTGTGTGTGTGTGTGTGTTAGGTGTATTGTGTGTGTTTATGTATTTATAAAATGTTTTACCAGGAAGTAATACATTGAGAATTACCTCTCATTTTCAGGTGTGTCATGGGCACAGAGTTATGATGACAAATGCATGGTTACATTAAGTGAGCAGGGCTATACATTATATATAAATACATTGCATGCACAGAAAGAGATAATATATACTATAGGTGTATGTAACAGTTACAGACCAGATTAAAATGAGAGACAGCTTTAGTTTTGAAAGAACTTAGACTGGATGCTGTGAGGGTAACCGGTACATTGTCCCAGTTCTGAGGTGCACAGTAAGGGAAGGAGGAGCGGTCGGATACTTTGTTGAGTCTTGGGACCATGAACAGTCTTTTGGAGTCAGATCTTAGATGATAAATGCTGCATGTGGTAGGGGTGAGGAGCACAGGAAAGATGAACTTTGCGCCTAGACTCAAGTGATGACCAATCTAGTTCTTTGAGCATTTCTCAGTGATGTGTGTTGTAGTTGCATTGGAGGACAAAATGGCATATTGAATTGAAGTGGGTATCAAGTTTTCTAAGGTGGTTTTGGGGTGCCATGCCATATAGTCTATAATTGGGATAGCATCTGCTGTGCGATACGCTTTCTGACCAGCAGACTTAAGGAGGATTTATTCCTATAATTCAAAGCTTTAAAAATGTAGCCTTGGTCCCAAATACCATGGGTGTGTGTGCAGGGGCATTTTGTTAGGGTATTGTGTGAATGTGTGTTTAGTGGGGATATTGTGTGTGTGTGTGTGTGTGTGTGTGTGTGTGTGTGTGTGTGTGTGTGCGAACGGTCTGTGCATCAGTGATTAGCCAGGAATTACAGTATTCTGAAATGCTGCCCTCGTAACCTCTTTTCTGGCTGCAATGTTGCAGTTGTCCCCTGGGCGTAGGCCAAAAGAACTACAACATTGCAGCCTAGGACTCACCCACTTCCTCCTCTGCCCCCCACATAAAGTCCAGTAAGTTGCTTCTTCCTGGCGTTTCATCTTAACTTTTTCAACTGTATATGTTCTTGTTACCTGCCCATGCCCCTGTCCTGTCCATGCTTCCATGTCCCTGTCTCCCAGTTTTTGTTTTACCTTGCCTGTTATCTTTACCCTGGATTGATTGTATCTGTCATAATTAAACCCTATTTTCCTTCTGTCATCATCCTTAGTGTTCTCAGAGTGTGTGTGTAGTGGGAGTATTGTGTTTGTGTATGTGTGTGTAGGGGGGTATTGTGTGTGC